>NW_024704755.1:17446763-17529490 GCF_018977255.1 Callorhinchus milii | reverse complement strand
AGCCACAGCGAGAGCCACAGAGAGAGAGAGCGAGACCCCCACAGCCAAGTTATAGTCTGAAATGTTCCGGGCATTTGCTCTTTGTGATGCAGAGAAAGTAGGTCACAGCCGCCTCCACCAAACGTTATTTATTTATGTAAAAAGCTTTTATTGAATTAATAGTGAATGGGTTAGTGAGAGAGGGGGAGAGAGAGAGAGCGAGAGGTGGGAGGGAGAGAGAGGATGATACAGGCCCCAAATCCCTTCTTGTCACAGCCTGGAACTCGTCTGGTCACAGACAGCTGTCTGTAGGACGTCGCTGTGTGCAAAATGGTGGCTGCATCCACCCTCCAAACCACACAGTCACTTGACTGTTCAGAGTCACTGGCAGCTCAGAGAAAAACTAAATGGTGCTGTGTCAAACACCAGGATTATTATTTATTATTATTACAGTAGAGAATTGTGTAGAATTGTTAAAGCCAGCCTTGGCTCGGAGCTGCTTCACTGCAGTGAAACATTTTACACAATTTTTCCACGTCTTAAACTTGAAGACCTACGTGATCTCCCAGCTAAGACCAGGTGGAATTTCAGATCTCGGAGCAGTGAGAGCTCCCACTCTTCCCCCCCGCACCCCTGCCATGTGCAAGGGCAGAGCTGTGAGGAACAGCTGAATAATGGAGAGACAACAACAACAAATTGCATTTATTTTACGTTTTTCATGGGAGGAAATCCCAAGACGCTGGATAATCTGGGATTTGGACCTGACCTGGGGTTTGGGCTCAGAAGGGGTGGAGGGCAGGGAGGGGAGGTAGGAGGGAGCCAAAAACGCAATCGAAGAGGAAGGTCTTGAGATGTGTCTTGAAGGTGGGAGGGAGGAAGCGAGACAAAGGGACTTTGGGATGGAGTTCCAGAGATGGAGGGCAGAGAAGCTGATGGTGAGATCTTTGATCGGACTGTATTTAATCACACAATAGCTTTCAGGCTCGGGGAGGGTAGTGGGGAGCGTGGCGAAAGTGGGGGGTACAAATTGTTTGTGAGCGTGGAGATTTATAGAATATTACAGCACAGAAGGAGGCCATTCGGCCCATCGTGCCTGTGCTGGCTCTTTGGAAGAGCGACCCAATCAGCCCCACTCCCCTGCTCTTGCCCCATATCTTTGCAAATTTTCCCTTTCCAAGTCTCTATCCAATTCCCTTTTGAAAGTCGTTATTGAATCTGTTTCCTCCAACGCTTTCAGGCCGTGCGTTCCAGACCCTAACAACTCTCTGTGTAAAAAAAAGAGATCTCCTCGTCTCCCCTCTGGTTCTTTTGTCAGTTATCTTAAATCTGTGTCCTCTGGTTACTGACCCACCTGCCAGTGGAAACAGTTTCTCCTGATCTACTCTATAAAACCCTCATAATCTTGAATAACTGTTAAATCTCCCCTTGACCTTCTCTGCTGTAAGGAGAACAATCCCAGCCTCTCCAGTCTCTCCACATCACTAGCATCCCTATTCCCTGGTACCATTCTGGTAAATCTCCTCTGCGCCCTCTCCAAGGCCTTGATATCCTTTCTAAAGTGTGGTGCCCAGAGTTGGACACAATATTCCAGCTGAATCCTAACCAGTAATTTGTAAAGGTTCAACATAACCTCTGCCCAATGGCCGGTTGTGATGGGACGTCCTATATTATCCACGGCCTCCGCTGCTCAATAAACTCGCTGCTGATTGTACCTTGTGCTGTGTTTGTGTTATACTCAAACTTTCATCCCCACCGGCCCCCCCACCCCCACACAACACACGCACTCGCACACGCAATAGAAGTTCTACATGTGGACGTTGACTCTGTGTCTCCGGGTGACATTGACGAAAGGGAGCAAGTAAATACCAATACAAAATGACATTTTATCCCACGTTCCCTTCACATTGCCAAAGTCGCGGTGGGAGAGAAGGGTTTCGAAACATGCCTTGAATCAGGCAAGGGAGGGGGCAAGGTGAAGGGAATGTGTGATGGAGTTCCAAAGGGTGGGGCAGAGAGGCTGAAGGCCCGGGTGAGGGACGTGGAGCAGGCCGGAGCCCGCTGACCGTTTAGAGGGGACAGATCTGGTCAGCAGGTCACAGAGGTAGGGAGGAGCGAGGCCGTGGAAGGTTTTAATAAAAAAAAGGAGGGGGCCAAGGATGGAGCCCTGGAGTACCCTGCAGGTGACTGGGCAGGAGGAGAAACCGTTCATGGAGATGAAGTGGAGGTGGTTGGTTTAAGTAGGGCTCGAACAAGGTTAGTGCGGTCCCACTGAGATGGTTGAGGGAGAAAAGGCCGTGGAAGAGAATGATGTGGTCGACTGTGTTGAACACGGGAGAACCAAGGAGGCAGAGGGAGCCCTGGTCAGAGAGAGAGGACGTCGTTTGATAAGCAGTGAGGTGGCAGGACAGAAAGACTGGAGGGGCTCAAGTCGGGGTGGAGGGCGAGGTGAGAGCGAAGCTGACTTGCAGGGGCTCTAATGACTTGTTTACACTGAGTGATTTCTCTTGTTAGTTGGTCAGTGACAGCAAAATGGTGGTGGATGGGTGTCGGGTGTGGGAGGGGGTTAATATTGCCTACTAGACCCTGGCTCCTGCTTTTCTTGCAAAATACCCGCTTTGAGACATCCTCCTCGTGACAAGGCATAGAGGTGAGGATTATTATTATTTCATTACAATTCAACATTTTGCTAAATTCTGGATGTTTGTAAAGCTGCACATTAATAGAGTGGAATCTACAGCGAGGGCTTCAGTGTGGAGCCTGTTCCCTGTCACACTGTCCGACAGCAAGTAACCCAAACCCCGGCAATGCTTCCCTCCAAGAATTCCCAATCCTCTCTTGGTGCCGGGGTCTGTCAGTGCCGGTGACGATCACCAGAACAGTCTGTCCTGTGAGCATTAACATACAGTATAATACCATCAATAATGTATCTGATACATTCTGTAAAACAGAGCTGAGAAACCAAGTGAACGAAAGTGTGTGGCCGGGACCCTAGTGTGTGTCTGAGGCTCTGGGGTCTCAGCACATGGTCTGTACAGAGCCTGACTCGCTGCAATTGCCCAAGTGGAATCCTGTTGTAACGACACTTATTAAAGTGCTTCCTGGGCAATTGACAACCGGCCATTCATTTTACATGAAGCCAGACCGCTGACAGCTAGCAATCTGGAATCCTCCCACTCAGCTCCTGTTAACCCCGCAGCCAAAGCTCTAACGGGTAGGTAGGGTGGTCCTAGCTGGACAAGCAGCGGGAAAGCTTGTCAGACAGCAATATCAATGGCAAGCTCTGCGGGTTTAGCTGGGTAACAATTACCCCAACACACACTCTGGAGTCCCTAACAGCAACGACAACAATTTAAGTAGGTGATCATTTTCCACATGTGTGGGCAAGAGAGTTAGCGCTGCAGTTATCATGGCCTGTGCAACTCTCACTCTGTGTCCTGGGCAAACATCAGCTACTGTCTACACTGGGCGGAGAGAGAGAAAGACAGAGAAAAAGAAAATGGGAAAAGAGAGAGGGAGAAAGAGAGAGAAAATAGAGCAAGAGAGAGATAACAAAGACAAAATGGAAGTTTGGATGAAGAAGACCCTTTGGCCCATCTGATCTCATTCAGAATACCCACCCTACACACACCCTACACACACCCTACACACACCCTACACACACCCTATACACACCGTACCATTCCCCCCATGACAGCATTGAGCTGCTTTTTAAATGCATCCCAGTGTCCTGGGCTGAACCACCCTTCCTGGTAACAAAATACTGCAGATGCTGGAAATCTGAAACAAAAACAGGAGCGACTGGGAACACTCAGCAGGTCAGGCAGCATCTATGGAGAGAGGCAAGTGAGTCAATGTTTCGGGTCCACAACCCTTCGTCAGAACTGGGAGGGAGAGGCTTTTAAGGGCTGGTGATGATGGGGATGATGGGTTAAAGAGGTGTTAATGATACAAAACAAAGGGGAGGGATTGCAACAGAATAGGCCGACCAGAGAGAGAAAAGCTGTGTCTGGGACCCAGGTGATGTGGTAATGGTCACAGAAGAGTGGGAGAGGGAAGGTGAGCTGTTATGAGCCTCCTGGTAACCCTGTTTCAGTTGTTAATCCCCGTCTGGGTAAACAAACACTTCCTGGTGTCTGTCCTGAAATTGCTCTTTACACCGCTAAAGTCTTTTTCTGCTGTCTAGTACATCCAACATATTGTTCTGGGTTTATTTCTCAATCCAATTGTATACCTGTGTCAGAACAAGATAGATAGTGAGAACGAGAACCTTTCTCACCGTCTCCATATTGTTGCCTCTAATGGTTTCTCCTCCAGTCCCCGCACTGTCACGTCTGGGTCCCCAGGGCTCTGTCCTGGTCCCCTCCTCTTATCTAATGCTCCCCCTTGGTGACATCATCCGCAGAATGGGGTAACTCCCAATGTAGGGATGACACCCAACTCTTTCTGCCTCTACTCTCAACTCCAGCCCCACTGTGTCCTGACAGACTGCTGTCGACATCAGTCCTGGAGAGGACAATTTCTCAGTAACGTGAACAAGACGAGGCCCTCCTGATTGCTCCGCACGCCTCGCACCTCAGGCCTGCAGCATCACTCCGCACTCGGTCCACCTCTCAAAGCCAGGAACCTGGGTGTCCTTTCACCCTACTGTCTTTCTCCCCACATCCAAGGCATCACCGCCCTGCCTTCCTCACCTCCGAACATCGCCGACTCCACCATTACCTCACCCCTCAGCGCTGAAACCTCTGGTTCAGCCTTATCACCTCAAGGCTGGACTAGGCAAACTCCTCTCGTCGGCCTTCCCCTCCTCCCTCCAATATCATCAGAACTCTGCAGCCGTTCTTCCCGCACCAACACCGCGACCCATCACTCCCACCTCATCCCCTCACTCGCTCGCCTCCATGGCTCCCATCCCCAGAGGATGATTTCAAGATCCTTCCCACCTACAACCTTCCGTGCCTCGCCCCACCCTACTTCTGCGACCTCTACCCCCTACCACCGCCCGTCCCTCCGTTCAGCCGGCTCGGCTGCTCCACGTCACCCGACCCACCCGCCCCAACGGCCCAGCCACTCTGCTCCCAACCTCCGGAACTCCATCCAATCACTGCCCTCACCCCCTCCTTAATCCCTTCCTCCCGCCTCAAAACCCTCCTCTTCGACTCACCCTACCATTGGCCCCCTTCCCCTCCCTCCCTTCCCTCCCTCCCTGCCATCTCCCCCCTGCTCGGGTCAAATGACTCACTGTCGCAGCCGCCTTGGAACGTCCTCCACGTGAAAGGCGCTATACACATGAATCTTGTTGTTGTTGAGAGAGTTACAGAAAGAATGAGAGGGAGATGTAAAGAGAGATAAAAGAGAACAAGAAAGATAGAGAGGACTGGGGGATGGAGAGAGAAAGGGAGCTAGATACAGAGAGATAAAGGCAGAGAGAAAGTGCTCCACGTCACCCGACCCACCCGCCCCACGATTGACGGGAGAGCCTTCAGCCACTCTGCTCCCAACCTCCGGAACTCCATCCAATCACTCCGCCTCACCCCCTCCTTAATCTCCTTCAAGTCCCGCCTCAAAACCCTCCTCTTCGACCATACCATTGGCCCTTATACCATTGGCCATTCCCTTCCCCTCCCCTCCCTTCTCCCCCCCTGACCGCAGCTCGGGTCTGAAATGCTGTCACTGTCCAGCACCTTGGGACGTCCTCCCAACGTGAAAGGCGCTATACACATGTAATCTTGTTGTTGTTCCTGAGCCAGCAGGGTCTGCAGGACTCCAGGGCACTCACTGCTGGTGGCATCACAGGCTTGGTATGTAGGTGGCATATATATATATACGGGTGGAATTCTCACTCTGGTCTGGATACTCGTAAACGTGGTGATGGGTTTTCACATTTGACAACCAGCCTCAGTCAAACCAACCCCTTGGTTATCTGTCAGAATGGACAAATCCAAACTGACCTTGTGATCTATAATAATAATATTCATCCTTGCATTTGGTACACGTCTTCCAGACGTCTCAAAGCGCTTCACAGAATAAACTGTAAAGTAAATTGACTGTATATTTGTGGGCGAAACACAGCAGCCAATTGCACACAGCAGCGTCCCACAAGAAATCATTTTTTTTGAGGAATTATTACCCCTGGAAAAGCGATCCACCTTTCAACTAATAACCGGGTTCCTACTTACTGCTGGGCAAACAGAGGCGTGTGGAGTAAGGAAACTTGCCCAACACTTCGCACTCACCCGGGAATTGAACCCGGGTCCTCTTGCTTGTGAGGCAAGCGCTCTAACCACTGAGCTACAGATCTCTGAAGATCTCAGACGATAAGGCGCTATTGTTGCCAATTGCCTTTTTCTGTGGACCATCTGAAATGACAGGAGAGGCTTCGATGAGGAGGTTGACTGTGTAAATGTTAACAATGGTTTTGTGCTGTCAGGACTATGCGCAGGACTTGTTGTGTATCACAGAGCGGGAGAAGTTCCTGGTGCCTGTGAGAGCCATTGGAGCCAGAGCCATCCTGGATTTCCCTGACCACCTGCACTTCTCCTCTTGCCCCGTCAAGTACACCTCCCACAGGGTTCTCCTTGTCCGCAACATAGGCAAGAGGACAGCAACCTTCATCCTGCAGACACACAGGTGAGGAGGAAGGAGGGGGAGGTCAGTGAGTGGGGGGGGTTCAGTGACGGGGGTCAGAGGGGGGCGTCAGTGAGGAGCGAGGTCAGTGAGGTGTCAGTGAGGGGGTTCAGTGGAGGGGGTCAGTGAGGGGGATCAGTGAAGGCGGGGGTGGTCAGTGAGGGGGATCAGTGAGGGGAGGGTCATTCAGGTGTCAGTGAGGGGGTTTGGGGGTCAGTGAGGGGTGTCAATAAGTGGGAGGTCAGTGAGGGGGGTCAGTGAGGGGGGCGCAGTGAGGGAAGTGAGTGAGGGGGGTCAGTGAGGGGGGTCAGTGAGGGAGGGGTCAGCGAGGGAGGTCAGTGAGGGAGGTCAGTGGGGGGGTCAGTGAGGGGGGGTCAGTGAGGGAGGGGTCAGCGAGGGAGGTCAGTGAGGGAGGGGTCAGTGGGGGGGGTCAGTGAGGGAGGGGGCAGTGAGGGGGGGGTCAGTGAGGGAGGGGTCAGCGAGGGAGGTCAGTGGGGGGTCAGTGAGGGAGGGGGCAGTGAGGGGGGTCAGTGAGGGAGGGGTCAGCGAGGGAGGTCAGTGGGGGGTCAGTGAGGGAGGGGGCAGTGAGGGGGGTCAGCGAGGGAGGTCAGTGAGGGAGGGCTCAGTGAGGGGGGGTCAGTGAGGGGGGTCAGTGGGGGGGGTCAGTGAGGGGGGCGCGGGGTGTCCTGTGATGGGATGGCCACTGGGAATGACCGAGGAGGTTTCTCCCCAGAGAAGCCGGTGTTGAGCAGTGAGGTGTGAGAGGGAGGCGGGGGTTTGGTTTGTTTGTTTTAACTCTTTCACCAGAAACCCTGATCTGATCCAAACATCTGTAAAAGACTGTGTTTAAATCTCATTTCCCTCCTTTTCTCTTACACCTTATTTCCTGTAAATACTGTATGTCTTCACAGGATATTCTGTAAAGGCAGTGACTATGTACTTTGTAGGTAAAATATTACACAAAGCCGATTTGCACACAGGAATATCCCACAAACAGTCACAAAGTGAGTGATAATAATAATAATAATCCTTGAACATCTTCCAGACCTCTCAAAGCGCTTCACAGACTATGCTGTAAAGTGAATTGACTGTATATTTGTGGGCGAACGCGGCAGCCAATTGCGCACAGCAATGTCCCACAAACAGTCGTAGATTGAAGTGACCAATTTATTATTGTTTTGTTTTGGAGGATTATCTGGAGAATTGCATTGCCTGAACGGCTGGCGGAAGCTGATTCGATAACTACTTTTAAGAGAGAAGTAGATAATTACTTAGGGAGGATAAGTTTGCAGGGCTATGGGGAGAGAGCGGGGGAGTGGGGTTGATCAGGGCTATGGGGAGAGAGTGGGGGAGTGGGGTTGATCAGGGCTATGGGGAGAGAGCGGGGGAGTGGGGTTGATCAGGGCTCTGGGGAGAGAGCGGGGGAGTGGGGTTGATCAGGGCTATGGGGAGAGAGCGGGGGAGTGGGGTTGATCAGGGCTATGGGGAGAGCGCGGGGGAGTGGGGTTGATCAGGGCTATGGGGAGAGCGCGGGGGAGTGGGGTTGATCAGGGCTATGGGGAGAGAGCGGGGGAGTGGGGTTGATCAGGGCTATGGGGAGAGAGTGGGGGAGTGGGGTTGATCAGGGCTATGGGGAGAGTGGGGGAGTGGGGTTGATCAGGGCTATGGGGGAGTGGGGGAGTGGGGTTGATCAGGGCAATGGGGAGAGTGGGGGAGTGGGGTTGATCAGGGCTATGGGGAGAGAGTGGGGGAGTGGGGTTGATCAGGGCTATGGGGAGAGAGTGGGGGAGTGGGGTTGATCAGGGCTATGGGGCGGAGAGTGGGGGAGTGGTGTTGATCAGGGCTATGGGGAGAGTGGGGGAGTGGGGTTGATCAGGGCTATGGGGAGAGAGTGGGGAGTGGGGTTGATCAGGGCTATGGGGAGAGAGTGGGGGAGTGGGGTTGATCAGGGCTATGGGGAGAGAGTGGGGGAGTGGGGTTGATCAGGGCTATGGGGAGAGAGCGGGGGAGTGGGGTTGATCAGGGCTATGGGGAGAGAGCGGGGGAGTGGGGTTGATCAGGGCTATGGGGAGAGAGCGGGGGAGTGGGGTTGATTTGGAAGTGCTTTTCAAAGAGCGGCACAGACACGATGTGCCGAATGGCCTCCTTCTGTGCTGTATAATTTTGTGTTTCTGTGAGGACACGGAGAGAGAGAGAAACTCCCTTCTCTTTTCAAATACTGTAGTGCTAGGAGCTCTTTAATGTTCACGTAAACAGGCAGTTTAATGTCTCATCCAATGGATGCCATCTCCGACAATACGACAACAACTTGCATTTATATCGTGTCTTTCACACAGAATAGTGTCCAGTGTGCTATAGTGCTCCCCAAACATTGCAATGGAGCCTGGACTGTGAGGCAAAGTCCCCCACGCCTTATCACGTCTCAGAGATGTCTTAAAGCCCGTCATGGAATATATTGTAAAATACAGTGACTGTGTATTTTGTGGTGAAATGCGGCAGCCAATTGCGTACAGAAGTGTCCCACAGTCATGGATTGAGTGACCAAATTGTTATTATTTTTTTAAAAGAATTTTGCAAGAAATTATTACCCCCAGAAAAGCAATCTGTCAATTGACTAACATCCAGGTTCCTACTTACAGGTAAACAGAGGCGTGTGGAGTAAGGAAACTTGCCGAACCTTTCATCCTGCCCCAGAATCAAACCCAGATTCTCTCACTTGCGAGCACTGAGATAGAGTGTGACTGACTGAGCCGGGCTGACACTAGACACCAGTAACTACACCAACACTAAACACCAGTAA
This sequence comes from Callorhinchus milii, assembly GCF_018977255.1. Classification (NCBI taxonomy): domain Eukaryota; kingdom Metazoa; phylum Chordata; class Chondrichthyes; order Chimaeriformes; family Callorhinchidae; genus Callorhinchus; species Callorhinchus milii. Next base: position 17,520,087 of record NW_024704755.1, on the reverse strand, counting down.
CTACAGCAACCACGTCATGTGGGAAGTAATGTCAAATAAAACCGACAGCTGATTAAAACATCACTTAGGACAATACTTTAGGGGGTGATCTCATTCATTAATATCAGATCAAATTGAAACTTAATTTAAGAACTTTCCACAATTCTGTGTGATCTTGAAACCTAAGACAAAGTTGCGGGCTAAGACTTGGTAGAATTTCAGGCCTCTTGTATCTGGCGAAACCTTAGGCAACTTTCCTTACCCCACACGCTTGTTTACCTAGCGGTAAGTAGGAACCTGGTTGTTAGTTGATTGATGGCTTACTTTCCGGGGGTAATAATCGATCCAAAATAATAATAATAATAATAATTTGGTCACTCAATCCATGACTGTTTGTGGGACACTGCTGTGGGCAATTGGCTGCTGTGTTTCGGCCACAAAATATACACTTTCCAGTACATTCTGAAGTGCTTTGAGACGACATGGCAGAGTCATTAAACAAGTATTTTTCTACAGTCTTCACTGTAGAAGACACTGGAAACATATCAAAAGTAGAGGACCAAGAAGACAATGTTAGCGAGCAACTTAGGGAGATTAACGTTAGTAAAGAGATGGTTCTAGGTAAATTGTCAGGTCTTAAAACCGATAAATCCCCTGGACCGGATGGCCTGCATCCGAGAGTTTTAAAGGAGGTGGCTACTGCGATAGTGGATGGCATGTCTATAATCTTCCAAAAGTCTGTGGATACTGGAAAAGTTCCCATTGATGGGAAGATTGCAAACGTAACTCCACTATTTAAGAAGGATGGGAGAGAAAATAGGGAAAACTATAGATCAGTTAGTTTGACGTCAGTTGTAGGGAAAATTCTTGAGTCCTTAATAAAAAGATTAGGAAGAGTCAACACGGCTTTACAAAAGGGAAGTCATGCTTGACTAACCTTTTAGAATTTTTTGAGGATGTATCCAGGAGGTTGGAAAAGGGGGAACCAGTAGATGTGGTATATTTGGATTTTAGGAAGGCATTTGACAAGGTGCCACACAAGAGGCTGTTACTGAAGATCAAGGCCCACGGGATTAATGGGAAAATATTAACATGGATAGAAGAGTGGCTATCGGGTAGAAAGCACAGAGTAGTGATAAACGCATCATTCTCGAATTGGCAGGAGATGTGACTAGTGGAGTGCCACAAGGATCAGTGTTTGGGCCTCAGCTATTTACCATTTACATCAATGATCTGGACGAGGACATTGAATGTAATGTGTCTAAATTTGCGGATGATACTAAACTCGGCGGCAGAGTGAGCTCTCAGGATGATGCAAAAAGATTGCAACGGGATATAGATAGGCGCGGGGAGTGGGCAAGTAGGTGGCAGATGGAATTCAATGTTAGCAAGTGTGAAGTTATTCACCTCGGCAGCAAGAATAAAAGAACAGATTATTTTCTGGAAGGGGAGAAGTTAGATAGTGTTGGTATTCAAAGGGATTTGGATGTCCTTGTACACCAGACCCAAAAAGTTAGTTTGCAGTGCAGCAAACAACTAAGAAGGCGAACGGCAGTTAGCGTTCATTGCAAAAGGTTTAGAATATAAGAGTAGGGAAGTCTTGCTGCAACTGTATAGGGCTTTGGTGAGACCGCACCGAGAGTATTGTGTGCAGTGTTGGTTTCCTTATTTAAAAAAGGACATACTTGCCCTCGAGGGGGTGCAGCGTAGATTCACTCGGTTAGTGCCTGGGATGAGGGGACTGACCTATGAGGAGAGGCTGAATAAACTGGGGCTGTATTCTCTATAGAGTACAGAAGAATTAGGGGGATCTTATTGAAACTTATAAGATTCTTAAAGGGCTGATAAAGTAGTCACTGAGGGACTGTTTCCCCGGTGGGAGAATCTATAACCGGGGGTCACAGTCTGAAAATTAAGGCTCAGCCTTTTAGAATAGAGTTGAGGAAACATTTCTTCACTCAGAGGGCAGTGAACTTATGGAATTCACTCCCCAGAAGGCTGTAGATGTCAGTCCTTGAGCATTTTCAAGGCTGAGACCGATAGATTCTTGAAAAATAGAGGGATTAGGGGATATGGGGAGAGGGCAGGTAATCAGAGTTAGGTGAGAAGATCAGCCATGATCTTATCGAATGACGGAGCAGGCACGAAGGGCCGAAGGGCCGAATGGCCGACTCCTGCTCCTAATTCTTATGTTCTTATGTTCTTATGATAAGGTGCTATATTAACTACAAGGATTATTATTATTATAATTTGTTGTTGCTGTGGGTGAAGTCCCCGAATGGGCAGATATTCAGTGATTGGGACCTGGTGGATCTTGGTGCTTCACAATCCAGGCTTTACTTAAGTTCTTCAAATGGAAAATCATTGTGTTTCCCCGGGTCACTTCCTGTCGACCAAACAAATAACAGTGAAATGTCAGCTTGTGTTAGAGGTTTAACATGCGGAGGTTTATGTGTGGGAGCAAGCTCTGCCTGACGTGATCTTTGATGTGGTCATTTCCAGCCCATTCTTTGTGGATCCGTCCAGCGGAAAGCTGGACGTGCTGGAGAGCGTGCAGGTCACGATTGAATTTATTCCACAACGGATTGGAGACCACAAGGAGGACCTGATAATACACCTCAATACAGGTACGTCCACACTGACCCCACCAGCGCCCAACACAGCTCAGAGCCTCACCAAAGCAAACGGCAGAAGTGCAGCTCAATAGCTCACAGATTGCTTGACTTAAAGCGGATCAAATAAAGCCACCATTGTTAAATTTTCTTGATTGAATATTTCTTGATGTAGGCCATAAATCAAGGAATATTCAATTAAGAAAAACCTGGAAACACACAACTGATCAAACACGGATTTACCTAGCCTCGGGTGAATGTTCAGGGGTCACAGGTTGGCCACCACTGCTGTAGGCGGTGATACGAACTGTGGGTTCAAACCCCACGTCAGGTCGTTGAACGCCTACAGTCTAGGCTGACCAATGCAGTACTGGGAGAGGTGGAGTTGCATTGTCGGAGGTGCCGTTCTCCAGATGAGACATTAAACTGAGGTCCCATCTGACACTAAAGATCCCTCGGCACTATTCAAAAAGAGAAGGGAGTTTCTCTCTCCCAGTGTCCTGGCCGACAATCCCCAGATAAAATTAGTCGCTCACTTCATGGCTGTTTTTAGGGCATTGCTGTGCAAGTTGACTGCTGTGTTCACCAACAAAATACACAGTCACTACACTTTACAGTAAATCCTGTGAAGTGCTTTGACATGTCCTCCAGAACATGAGCGAGTGCTGTATCAAATGTACGGATTATTATCGTAATATGTGTGGTGTAGTGTGTGGCTTGGCGATGGGTGGAGCAGCCTCGCTGAGACGGGAGCCTGTGAGGTGGAGCAAATCATCTGAATATTGAGTTAGTAAATATGATGACTTCTCAGTTTCCAGCAGAAAGAGGAAAGAGAGCAGGTCTTTATGAAGAATTACCATCTTAATCTGCACCATCAGCCAACATCAGTTCCTATTATTATTAAATCTCCCCCTGACAGGCCACTCGCAATGTTCAGCCATTCACAACATTAAACCCAGAAAATCCTCTCCATCTTCATCACAATCCCAAGGCCAGATGATGGAAATTTTAATATTCAGAGGAAAGGATTCATTCAGTCAGTCCACCCCACCCCCTTCCCAACACACACACACACACACACACACACACACACACACCACAGACGTTTCATCTTGGTACAGAAAAACTCCTTGAGAAGGTGTTAAGAGTTCTATCCAGCTTGGTCTCCTCCCCCCTCTACTGTGGATCAACAACAACAAAGTGGCATTTATATAGTGCCTTTCACGTCGGGAGGACGTCCCAAGGCGCTGCACAGTCAGTGTTTTTGACCCGAGCTGGGGGTCGGGATTGGGGGGGGTGGAGGTCAGGGGGGGAAGGAGGGTGTTCCAAAGATTTATTCTATCTTGGACGAGACTTTGTTTCGCTTGTTGTTCCCATGTTGTTAGCCATTCTGATTGAGCTAGCAGGCTCTATCCTTGTATTTGATGTTGCACCCCATCATGTTGTTGAGACATCACAAAGTGCTTCACATGATATTCTGTAAAGTGTAGTGAATACAGCAGGCAATTTGCACACAGCAATGTCCCAAAAATAACCATGGAGCGAGTGATCAATTTTACTTGAAATTGTTGGCCAGGACAAGGGGAGAGAGAGAGAGAAACTCCCTTCAGATAGTGCCATGGGTACTTTAACTGACACCTAATGAACATATTGTATATTGTTTGTGCGGCGTTCCTCAGGGCTCTGTCCTTGGTCCCCTCCTCTTCAATATCTATATGCTCCCTCTTGGTGACGTCATTCGCAGACATGAGGTCGACTTCCACATGTATGTGGATGACACCCAACTCTGCCTCTCTGCCTCCATCCGTGACTCCAGGACCCACTGCTGTCCTGACAGATTGTCTGTCAGACATCAAGTCCTGGATGAGAGCGAAGTTTCTTCTTGACGTCAGGCGCTGACAGCATCACCATCCATGGGGCTCACTCCCCCTCACTGAGCCAGTCCCAAACCTTGGGTTCTTGTTTGAGCCTCAACTATCCTTTCTACCCCACATCTGCGCCATGACCCGCTCTGCCTTCCCCAACTCCGCAACATCGCCCGGCTCCGCCACTGTCTCACACCGCAGGCCACCGCCACCCTCATACACGCCTTCATAACATCGAGGCTTGACTATGCAAACTCCTTGCTTGTTGGCCTCCCCAACTCCTCCCTCTATAGGCTCCAGATCATCCAGAACCCCCTCCTCGCCTGACTCCACTGGTTAGGATACAGTTCAAGATCCTGGTCCTCACCTTCAAAGCCCTCCATGGTCTTGCTCCCCACCTACCTCTGCCAACTCCTAATCCCTACCATCCTGCTCACTCTCTCCGCTCAGCGGCCTCCAGCCTGCTTCATGTCCCCCGCCTCGCTCGCCCCACTCTTGGGCACAGGCTTTCTAACACTCTGCCCAACCCTCTGGAACTCCATCCCACAGTCTCTCTACCTCGCCCCCCTCCCTTGCCTCCTTCAAGACCCATCTCAAGACCCTCCTCTTCGATTGTGCTTTTGATCTTCTCCCCCTGCCCTCCCCAATTTGTTTATGCAGTGGACAGTTCATTTCATATTTATTATAAATCCAGCAGCTGGAATCCACCTTGATTGGTTTGCAGGAAAGGAAGCAGCTGCTGCTCAAGCTCCACACCTCCAGCTCAGGGGTTAGGAATGTGTGTCTGAGCGAGATATGTGTGAGAGTATTGCCACTATCTTGCTTGTGGGCAGCAAGATGGTGGCAATGCTCTCACACATATCCTATCAAATTATAAAGTGTTCTCAGTATAACCAATTCTCTCACGGTGGGCGGAGGCTAAGCAGGGTCTCTTTGTAGTTCAAATGGCTGGACGCTACTCTCTATGGGGAGCAATGCAGTTTGAGTTAGTTGGACTCCAGTAGTTACCATAACACACTCAAGCCAATCTGCTCCTAATTCTCTCCAGAAATCAGTAAACTGGCAGCATCCCTCCAGAGAGAGAGTTCATATTCCATTCCAATATTTTGCAATTGGATGAATAATGATCTTAACCCTTGCATTACATTTGTTACATTTACAGTTGGGGGGAGCTGTGTAACCAGAGGAGACAGCAAAGGTCCTACACAGAGGGCTTGATGTGTATGTACATGGGCTGGTAACTGGCAAATGGAGTTTAATACAGATAAATGCAATGCAAGACATATAGGATCTCAGACCACGAAACACCGGCCTCCATGGATTGGATAGAACTGGCCGAGGGGGGAAGCTGAGAGCGATCTCGCGGTGTTAGCTGACTAGTGACTCACTGTGTCACACAGTGTGAGGCAGCAATAAACAGGCAAACAGGACACTGGGCTGTGTTCTAAATCAGTTGAGTTCAGATCCCCAGACGTGACCCTCAGGCTGTACAGTGTCTGGTCAATACCTTCAATACTGCAGACAGCTCTGGTCACTGGGACATCAGGGGCCGCTCAGGCCATAGAGACAGTGCAGAGGAGAGCAACCAGGCTGATCCCGGTGTTACCAGCCTCAGACAGTACCTTACCCCAGATGCAGCCAAAACCCACGTCTATGTGTTCGTTATCTCCCGCCTAAATTACTCCACTGCCCTCCTTCCGTTTCCCCAGCTCCACTATCCACAAAATTCAGAACTCCGCCCACACTAAACTCCGTCGGCCCATCACCCCAGTCCTCGCCAGGCTCCACTGGCTCACTATCACCGAATGATTTGATTTAAAGATCCTCTCACTCGTCTCCAAATCCCGTCATGCCCTGTCACCTCTCTGACCTGCTCACTCCCCAACCTATTACCCGCTGCCTCCTCTCAACTGCCTCCGGCCACCTGCTCATTCCTGGTGCCCTCCATTCCACCATTGCTGGCCGCACTTTCAGCCACTGCATCCCGAACACTTCCTGTATTCCTCCACCCCCTCCTTCCCCATCGTGAGGTGGCGCCTGTAGACCTTCCTGTTTGACTGAGCCTATGGCCACTCCCACCTTCCCCCTGCTCAACATTGTGCTCCGTCACTGTCAAGCGCTCTGGGACGCTGCCCTGCATGAGGGGCGCTGTGTAAATGTTAGTTGTTGCTGTTGTTGTTGGAGGAATGAGCTATGAGCAAAGACTAGATAATCTAGAGCTTTTCAGTCTTGGGAGAAGCCAACTCGGAGTGAGGGAGTGTGTGGGCTGGAAAGCTGAGTGTTCAACATGGAGCGAGATAGAGCGACAGGAGAATGTGGAGTCCTGTAGCTCAGTGGTTAGAGCACTCGCTTTGCAAGCGAGAGACCTGAGTTCAATCCCAGGCAGAGGGCGAAACCTTGGGCAAGTTTCCTTACTCCACACAGAGCCTAATAATAATCCCTCCAAAAAACCAAAAACAATAATAAATTGATCATTTTCAATCTACGACTGTTTGTGGGACATTGCTGTGCGCAATTGGCTGCCGCGTTCGCCCACAAATACACAGTCAATTCACTTTACAGTGTGTTCTGTGAAGCGCTTTGGGACGTCCTCCCGACGTGAAAAGCACTATATCAAATGCAAGGATTATTATTATTATTATTAATAATGTGTTTAGCTAGTCCAAACGTTTTATTCCAGGCAACATTTCTGTGTGGCTGGGAGTCCACTTGACTAAACACAGTATCACTGATCTCCCCATCACTGAGAGAGCAATGATACTCTATTTACAATACAAACCCCCTCAGCGGGGGATTGATTATTGCCTGCAGCCAGTGGATTGTGCTGGATCTGTAACATGGTGCATTAACCTAGACATCCGGCAGGTTATTGAGCAGCAAAATATTCTGTGTTGGTTCAGGCTGGAGCTTCACAGTGTCACCACACATTTGTGGAGTCCTGTACTTTATTGATTAGAGCGCTCGCCTCGCAAGTGAGAGGACCTGGGTTTTGATTCCTGGGCGGGGGAAACCTAAAGCAAGTTTCGCTACTCCACACTCCTCTCTTTACCGAGCAGTAAGTAGGAACCAAGTTGCTCGTCACTTTCTAGGGGTAATAATCCCTTTAAAAAAATTGAACCACGACTGTGGGACGCTGCTGTGCGCAATTGGCTGCCATGTTTCACCCACAAAATACAGTCAATTCACTTTACAATATATTTTGTGAAGCGCTTGAAGACGTCTCAACAACGTGATAAGGCGCTGTATCAAATACAAGAATTATTATTATTATTATCCCATCAACAAGCAGCCAAGCATCGGGTGTAATTCCCGCAATGTTCTGTCTCTGCACTGAAGCTTCTCTTTTTTGCTCGATCGGGGTCTGACACACTGACTTGAGTGGGAACCCTCCCATTCAGCTCCTATTAACTCTGCAAGCCAGAGCCCTATTAGGTTAGGAACACATGCAGAAACCCAACAAAGTGCTTCTCGGTGTCCAAACCAACCCCCTGAGAGTCTGCTTTCCATTTGACTGGAATGACACATCCTGCCTACTTAATTCCGAAGAGTATTAGGCGCAGGTTGGCTAGAGCCAAGGCTTGGGGACCCCAGAGTTTGTGTTGGAGTAACTGATGAAGTCTAACCAGCTAAAACTGCATAGATTGCCATTGAGAGTGTTGCTTGTCCAGCTAGGACCACCCTCCCCATTAGGTCTTTGGTTGCAGGGTTAACAGGAGCTGAGTTGTATGATTCCCTGCCCTACCAAGTCCTGCCAATGTGCTGTCATCAGCAATGCCCTGGAATACTGCCCACCCGCCTGGCTAGGAACCGGACTAGAGGGTGGAACTCAACAACAACAACAAATTACATTTATACAGCGTCTTTCATGTCAGGAGTACGTCCAGAAGTGTTGGATGGCAGAGGGTTTGAGCTGGGGGTTGGATTCGGGAGGGGAGGGGTGAAGCGCAGGGTTATGGTGGGGTTAGGATGTTGACTGAAGCCTCGGTCAAAGAGAAAGGTCTGGAGATTGACCTTGAAGGAGACGAGGGACTCAATATTCAGTTTGCAAACATGTCACCTTGGAGTCAGTTCAGCTCCAAAGGAGGCTGTGCTTTCCCCTCCCCCCCACAGGACAGTCACTAGTTGGTCATTAGACATGTGACACGTGTGAGTTTTGAGCTTCACCTCCACGGATGGTTGTTGCCTGGCCCCAGCGTCCGATTCGAAGAAGCAGCCTGGTCAGGTTTCCTCTCTTCTTGTCTTGTCGTATCACGCTGGTTGCTGACCTCTTTGCCACACTCCACCACAGCCACTGACACAGAGTCAGCAAACTCTCCCTCCCAGCCTCAGCAGTGTGGCCTCTTTCTTGACATCTGGACTGAGAGTGAGTTGAGCAGGGACTGGCTTGGGCTGAACTGTGAGCTGGGAAGTGATGGCCTTGAGCCACACATCCCACATTTCACCTGAGCTTCTGCGCTTCACCCACAAAATACACAGTCACTACACTTTACAGTATATTTTGTGAAGTACTTTGAGACATCTCGATGATTTAATAAGGCGCTATATCGAATGCAAGGATTATTATTATTTTATCTGAAGGATGGCATCCGAATGGAGGGTCGGTAGAGACCGAGTTGAAAGCCCTGACGTGGTGCCTCGAATCCACAACCTTTTGAATTGGTGGCGAGATTTTGACTGACTGAACAAGGCTGAGACGCTTAAAAGGTCCCATCAGTACATTCTGTATCAAGAAATTATTAACAAATGAAAACAACAAAATAACATGTGTAAAGCGCTTTTTATGTCAGGAGGATGTCCCAAGGCGCTGAACTGGACCCGAGCTGGGGGTCGGGGTCGGGCTGGGGGAGGGCAGGTGGGGAAGCAGGGAGATCGAAAGCATGGTCGAAGAGGAGGGTCTTCAGATGGGTCTTGAAGGACGCAAGGGAGGGCATGAGGTGGAGGGACTGCGGGATGCAGTTCCAGAGGGTGGGGGCAGAGTGGCAGAAGACCTGCCCGCCAATGGTGGGGTGAGCGAGGCGGGGGCGTGAAGCAGGCCGCAGCCGACTGAGCAGAGGGAGCGAGCAGGATGGTAGGGGGTTAGGAGTTCATAGAGGTAGGGTTCAAAGAAAGGAACAGAATTAATAATAATAATCCTTGCATTTGATATAGCACCTTATCGCATCTTCAAGACGTCTCAAAGCGCTTCACAGGATATACTGTAAAGTGAATTGACTGTATTTTTTGTGGTTGGAACTTTATAGATTAATGGTAATTGTAAAGATTTCTCATCAGTTAAAGTACTGGTGAGGTTCCTCTGGGCTGAGCCGGGGTGTGAGGTGTGTGGCTGGCTCTCACACAGAGCAAGATGAAGCTGAAATCAATTATTGTAGAGTTTACAAACATGAGACCTTGACTTGGAACCAGTTAATTAAACATGTGTTTGCTGCCTTTCCCTTCCCTATCCACACTGAGCTCCAATCTATACGAAATGTTATGGCTACATTCTGAATCTGTCAACAAAACTTTGATTAAACGCAGATCATTTCTAACTCAAGCGAACCAGATGAAATACATTCCCAATCAAGTGCACACACCAGCTCTTAATAGACACAAATTAATGAAATATTGAACTCCCGTAAAAATGATAAAGTGGCTCAGCCACTGATCCATCAGTGCAGCACTTCCCAACACATCAGTGATTTGGAAATAAAACAGTGAGCAGCTCTGCCCTCCGCCTGGACACACTCCCGTTATTGAGGAGCTGTGGCTTGTGGCCTCACTGAAGATTTACTGGTTCCATTGTAGAGGCTTCATTACTGTACTGACGGCCAGCAGGTTAGAGCTGGTGACAGCCGGCTGAGCACTGTGTGGGCGGTGTCGCTGGGGACTCTGAAGCAGGAGATGTGATTACGGTCTTTAAGATTCTGAAGCGAATAGATCAAGTAGACCATGAAAAGCTGTTTTATCTTGTGCTAGGACACTGCCTGCGATTGAAGGGGGTAAATTCAGAATAAATCTGTGGAAACACTAGTTCACTGAGCGAGTAGCAAACATATGGAACAACCTCACTAGGGAGACAGTCAGTGGAAGCAGAAAATGTTGTTTGTTTCAAGAACGAATGAGATAGATTTCTACTGGAAAATAATATCTGGGTATACAGTCAATTCACTTTACGGTATATTTTTTGAAGCGCTTTGAGACATCTCAAAGACATGATAAGGCACTGTATCAAATGCAAGGATTATTATTACTCTCATCATCTATTTTAACAGCTACGGTCTTGCTGAGCACCCTGGCTAGTAGATGGTATGAAGGAGGACAATTAGCACTGAATAAATAAACAGGTGCAGAGAGAGAAGCCAAGTGATGAGTGGAGTTCAAATGAGATCGATTGAGAGCGAGGCAATGGGGAGTCAGGTGGCTTCGCTGTGTTGATGACAGACTAGGCAGCCTGGCTCGGTCACAGGATTCAAAGGAGCAGAAACATCTGCCTGTGTCACACGCGCACCGTTTGTCCGGAAAACACGCGGTCATTGCAATTTGCAGTATAGCTTGTGAAACGCACTGGCACAGTCTCCTGCAACGAACGGCACTATACCAAATGTAAGGAGTATTCATATTAAACATATTGGAACAGAAGAGAGACAGTGTGCGCTTGGGGAGAAAATGCTCCTCAACTCACTTCTCAACTCGTGACTCTCTGCCTGGGGTGGGTGGGGACGAGATGATCGGGGCTGAACTGGCTCCAAGTGACATGTTTGGCAACTGAATGTGGGAATCGAGCCCCCCCTCTGTGACGGTCTCTAGGCTGGTTCCTGAGCCAGGTGGGTCTGCAGTATTCTAAGGCACTGCCCAGCCTGGCTCATCAGCAGGACTTTTCTGCCAGTGTCTGAAGCTGGAAAAATATGGGAACAGAAGATAGTGAAGCAGGTGTATACTCAGAGGAGGAGGGAGTGATTATTGGGCAATCTGCAGCAGTTTAAGTAATGGCACTCCAGATTACAGCTCATTGCTTTTGACTGCAAGTCACTGTAAGTCAGTCTGATCTGCCAGAAATGGGGAGGCTGTGTGGTGCACCTCAAGGCCACTTGTGTATAATTTGAAAGAAACTCGTTTTTAACCTTGCATAAATCTCCAGTGTTGAATACTGATGAGAAATTACGGAGCCGAGGGACTGAAATCATTCCAGAGAAAATGATGAGCTGAGAGATGGGAATAGAGGGAGGTGAAAGGGAAGCTAGCGAGAATTTTCAGATCAATCTAGGTCCGTACCGATGTTTATACTCCACACAAACCCCCCTCACCTCATTGTTTCAGTGCTGTAGATGACAGCCTGGCTCCGTCAGTAGCTCTCTCGCCTCTGAGTCAGAAGATTGTGGGTTTAAGTCCCACGTTGGGTGACTTGGAACTAACATACTCTAGTCTGACACTCCAATGCAGCGCTGGGGATGTGCTGAGTTGTTAGAGGTGCTGTCCTTAAATGACATGTCTGCCTGTTCAAGTGGATGTTAAAGATCCCACGGTACTATTCGAATAGAGAAGGTGTCCCGGTGTCCTGGCCAACATTCACCCAGATAAGCTGTTTGTGGGATGTTGCTGTGTGCAAATTAGCTTACGCTTTTGCCTACAGTCACTCCACTTTACAGCAACTCCTGTGAAGCACTCTGGGCCGTGCTCCTGATGTGAAAAATACTGTATGAAATGTGAGTATTATTATTATCTGGCTCCTGTTGTGCCGTGTTGCAGGTGAGGATATCTATGTTAGCTTGTACGGCGCTGCAACAGACATCAATGTCAGGCTGGATAAGAACTCGCTGCTGATTGAGAAGACCTACGTCTCACTGGCCAACCAGAGGACAGTGTCCATTTGTAACAGGAGTGAGGTGGTGGTGCACTTCCAGTGGAAGCAGTTTGCAACCAGGGAAGAGGAGGAGCAACAGAAACTGAGGTGGGCAGTGACCGACTGATCGACTGACCAACTGACTGACTGACATGCAGAAGCCCTGCCTTTCCTACATGGATACATAGGAACAGGAGGAGGCCATTCAGCCCCTCGAGCCTATTCCACCATTCTATAAGATCGTGACTGATCTGTACCTAACTCCAATTACCTGCCCTTGCCACATATCCCTTGATACCCTGACCTAACAAATATCTATCCACCTCAGTCTTGAAAATGTGATTGGATCCAGCCATAATCTATAGCCTTTTGGGGGAGGGAGTTCCAGATTTTCACTCCCCTTTGGGTGAAAAACTGCCTCCTGCTTTCACCCCTAAATGGCCTGGCTCTAATATTAAGATGATGTTCTGGATTCCCCTGTTCTGGATTCCCTCTGTTCTGGATTCTCCCACCATACAGTAAGAACATTGTAACTTCACAGGGAAATGACATCCGATCTGTTTGTCAACCAGGGATTATGAACCGTGAAAGATGTAAAAATCACCTAAATTGAACAATTTCTTACCTCCTTACTGAAATGAGTGATTGGCTGATTAGCTGTGAATGTTGAAGATTCTGTGGCACTCACTGCTGAAAAAGGGAATGGAGTTTCTCTCTCCTGACAATCCCACAGATAAAACCGGTCACTCACTTTGTGGCTGTTTGTGGGACATTGCTGTGTGCAAATTGGCCGCCACGTTCACCTGCAAATACACAGTCACTACATGCTATGAGTGACTCCTGCCAAAGCGCTTGGAGACGTCTTCCTGACACTTGTATCAGATGTAAAGATTGCTATTATTTTATCCAACTCTGTTGACCTCAGGAGACCAGAATTTCCCAAGACCTGTTGGCAATTTAATACTTTTAACAAATACTCAATACCGGATGTGAAGGCATTTTAGATATTACAGTTTCTTTATTTTCTTCTAACTTCCTACAGCTCCTTGGTTAAAACATAGTGTGGAGGGTTCAGGGAAATTGTTTTCATTATCTCAGGCCTTCACTGGGGACATCAGAGCTTTAGGTTCAGGTTGTAATTGGATTCTCCTGGTGTAATTCATTGAGATGTCCTTTCTGTGATACAGACATCACTTGATGTGAGCGAGGGTGATGCTGTGTTTATTAGTGAGTAAAGCTGGCCTCATGAGCCATAAGTGTTTGCTGTCTGCGTGCTCACACCATGGACACGGCATTACCCTCATTTGCTTTAAGCTTTCTGTTTATACAAGCCTGTTTATTGTATACACGCCTCTGTTTACCCAGCAGTAAGTAGGAATCCGGTTGTTAGTTGATTGCAGATCGCTTTTCCAGGGGTAATAAATCTCCAAAAAATAAAACAAATTTCAAAATAATAATAATTTGGTCACTCAATCCACAACAGTTTTTGAGACGCTGCTGTGTGCAATTGGCTGCTGCGTTTTACCCACAAAATATACAGTCAATTCACTTTACAGTATATTCTGTGAAGCGCTTTGAGACATCGCAAAGTTGTGATAAGGCACTAAATCAAAACAAGGATTATTATTATTATTATACATGTCAGCCTCGCTCAGCTGCTCACACTAATACCTCTGGGCCATAAGATCGGTTTGGGTGAAAAACACCCTCTCGTCCATCTGATCTCATCTCTCCAGAACACCCACACTACCATCCCCCCAGCAGAGCATCGAGCTGCTGTTTAAATGAGTCCCAGTCTCCTGGCCTCAACCCGCCCTTCCTGGTAACCCTGTTCCAGTCGTTAATTATCCACTGGGTAAAGAAACACTTCCTGGTGTCTGTCCTGAAGTTGCCCCCTTTACACCTAAAAGCCCTCCTTCTCTTGGCTTGATAAGTTTCTCAATCCCATTTGTATTTATCAGGTTTTATCACCTTTATCAGGTCTCCTCTGAGTCGTTTTCTCTCAACACTGAAGAGCCTGAGTTTGTCTGATCGTTGCTCACAGCTCATTCCTCCAACACCGGGATCAGCCTGGTTGCTCTCCTCTGCACTGTCTCTATGGCCTGAGCGGCCCCTGATGTCCCAGTGACCAGAGCTGTCTGCAGTATTGAAGGTGTTGACCAGACACTGTACAGCCTGAGGGTCACGTCTGGGGATCTGAACTCAATTGATTTAGAACACAGCCCAGTGTCCTGTTTGCCTGTTTATTGCTGCCTCACACTGTGTGACACAGTGAGTCACTAGTCAGCTAACACCGCGAGATCGCTCTCAGCTTCCCCCCTCGGCCAGTTCTATCCAATCCATGGAGGCCGGTGTTTCGTGGTCTGGGATCCTATATGTCTTGCATTGCATTTATCTGTGTTAAACTCCATTTGCCAGTTACCAGCCCATGTACATACACATCAAGCCCTCTGTGTAGGACCTTTGCTGTCTCCTCTGGTTACACAGCTCCCCCCAACTGTAAATGTAACTCTGACACTGGGGCTGTGAACTCAGGTGGGGTGTTGGCTCAAAGCCCATGTCAGGAGATGGGCTGACAATCTAGGCTACAGTTGGGCTCAGCATTGGGGAGGAGTGGTGCTGTACGGGGCTGGTATCAGAGAGCTTTACTGATCAGCTTCTGGTCAGCAAACTGCTATTAATAATAATAATAATAATAATAATCCTTGCATTTGATATAGTGCTTTTCACGTCGGGAGAACATCCCAAAGCGCTTCACAGAACACACTGAATTGACTGCATATTTGTGGGCGAACGCGGCAGCCAATTGCGCACAACAATGTCCCACAAACAGTCGTAGATTGAAAATGACCAATTTATTATTGTTTTGGTTTTGGAGGGA
This sequence comes from Callorhinchus milii, assembly GCF_018977255.1. Classification (NCBI taxonomy): domain Eukaryota; kingdom Metazoa; phylum Chordata; class Chondrichthyes; order Chimaeriformes; family Callorhinchidae; genus Callorhinchus; species Callorhinchus milii. Next base: position 17,504,931 of record NW_024704755.1, on the reverse strand, counting down.
TTATTATTAGGCTCTGTGTGGAGTAAGGAAACTTGCCCAAGGTTTCGCCCTCTGCCTGGAATTGAACTCAGGTCTCTCACGCAAAGCGAATGCTCTAACCACTGAGCTACAGGACTCCACAAATTCTCAAGTGTGGCCACTATCTTCCTCACTCCCAGCGAGAAATAGACCTAGAAATAGAAAAAGTCATAGTGAGAGAGAGGGGGAGAGAGAGAGAGAGTGGGGTTTGGGCACACTGTGTACTATAGTGTGAGGGTAACACCTGATTGAACAGTATTTTAGTTAGGTCTGGAGCCATTTTGTGTTTTGTTTTGCCCAGCCGGGTGTCTGACACATGCGGAAACCCATCTCCTGCTTAAGAGTCTGCAAACCAAGCTGAGATTTCCATGTATCCCACCTACACATGGAAATCCCAGAGATAGATTGTTGGAATGGAATGCTCTCTCTCTCTCTCTCTTTCCCTGGAGGGACATATCCTGTTTACCTAATTCCAGAAAGTATTAGGTGCAGGTTGACAAGAGTCAAGGCTTGGGGGCCCAGAGTTTGCGATGGGATAACATCTGGAGTCTAACCAGCTAAACCCACATAGCTTGCCATTGAGAGCACTGTCTGTCAAACTTTCCTGCTGCTTGTCCAGCTAGGACCACCCACAGTTATTGGCTGCAGGGTTATGGGGAGCTGCCGTGTATTATAGAAGTGACTGTATTGGAGCTGTGGAAGAGGCATGGACTAACGGTGTGACGGCCACACAGAGAATGCTGGAGGGAGTACGTGTGGACAGATTGTTGGAGGGAATGGTGTCGGAGGCGCACAGAATCCGAAGAGACCAGGCTAATTTTCGCAGCTTTGTTAATTGTGTTGAAGTGTGAGAAACATATGCTGTGGGCGGTGATCCACACTGTGTACATCTCTGAACAGCTAAAGACCAGTGTGCAATTAGCAAAGTTGAGCCACTAATGACAGGCCCACAATCTGGACCTTTCAATGGTTGTTTCTGAAGTTGGAGTTGAGTTATACTGTTATGTGCTGTAACAGCCTCTGTGGGACAACAAGAACAACTTGCATTTACACAGCATCCCTCAAGCAGGGTAGCGTCCCAAAGCGCTTGACAGTGATGAAGCACATTGCCAAGCTGGGGGGAGGGGAAGGTGACCGCAGGCATTGTGAAAGAGGAAAGCCTTCAGGTGCGACCTGAAGCTGGGGAGGGAGGGGGCAAGGCGGAGGGATAGAGGGAGAGGGTTCCAGAGTTTCGGGGCGTAGTGGCTGAAGGCTCGGCCACCGATGGAGGGATTGCTGGAGTCTAACCAGCTAAAACCGCATAGCTTGCCACTGAGAGCATTGCCTGGCAAGCTAAGACCACTCTATTCCGTAGGGGTTTGGCTGTAGGGTTAACAGGAGCTGAGGGGGAAGATTCCTGGCCCCCAGTGACTGGTCAGCCCTTCCAGGTCCTGCTGATGAGCCGGGCTGGGGTGGGCCGCCATCAGCAGTGAGTGCCCTGGAAGTCTGTGGACCTGACTTGCTCAGGAATCGGACCAGAAACCGTCACAGGCTTGTTCCTGATGGTCCATTGCCAGGCACGTCACAAAGTTATCTGAGAAAAAAACAATATGTGGAGAGCAAGTTGTCTGTGTCCCTGGCATTGAGCGTTATTTCCAACTTTGTTCCATTCCAAACATATGGGCAGTTCAGACCTAGTCTCCACAGCTTCATTAGCTGTAATTGAGCAGCTGTGCGCTAAACGATAGCAAAAGCTTTTAGCAGGTACGTGATGCTGAGCCGGGGCGGGGCTCGAAGGGCTGGCTGGCTGGGTCTCTCTCGCTCTCGGCGTGCTGGGGCGTGTGGACATCATCAGTGTGAGGCGGCCTCTCAGGGCAGGACAGCATGTGTTCAGCAGCATTGTGTTAGGCCTCGGCGATTAGTCCCCACACACTGACTGTAACCGCGCGTCTCATTGTGTACTGGACAAGTACTCAGGCAGTCTGACACACACCATGTGCTCATGGTGATGCACATTGTTAGCGTGGAGTCCTTTAGCTCAGTGTTTAGAGCACTCGCCTCGCAAGCGAGAGGACCTGGGTTCTATTCCCGGGTGGGTCAGGGCGAAACATTGGGCACATGCCTCTGTTTACCTGGCAGTAAGTAGGAACCCGGTTGTTAGTTGGTTGGTTGATTGTTTTTCCCGCGATAATAATCCCTTCAATAATAATAATAAATAAAATAATAATAAATTGGTCACTTCAATCCGTGACTGTTGTGGGACGCTGCTGTGCACAATTGGCTGCCACGTTTCGCCCGCAAATATACAAATATACAGTCACTACACTTTACAGTGTATCCTGTGAAGCACTTTGAGATGTTGCGAAGACGTGATAAGGCGCTGTGTTGAATGTAAGGATTACTATTATTAGTAATTAGTATAATTAGGTACCCAGGCAGTCTGCACATTGTTAGCGCTCGTGTACACACACATCGATGCACAAACATACAAAAAAACACAAACGTACACAAACATACACAAACTGAACCTTATGCACAGGCATGTGATAAATATGTTCTAACGTAACATTGTAACTGTAATACAGTATAACACAGTGTGATAATACAGACATATAGAAATAATAATAGTGAGCCATACACGAGGGGGAGTGAGTGTGTAATTCACTGCAATACACACACTCTGAAATATAACAATTTATAATAATAATAATCCTTGCATTTGATATAGCCGTTTATCACATCCCAAACTATACACGGTATTAGCCCCAGATATTATTTTTTAGCAGAAATCAATCTCATTTGTTCTTGAAACAACCAACATTTTCTGCCTCCACGGTCTGTCTACCTCCACGGTCTCTCTCCCTCCACGGTCTGTCTCCCTCCACGGTCTCCCTCCCTCCACGATCTGTCTCCCTCCACGGTCTGTCTCCCTCGGGAGTCTGTTCCATACGTTTACTCCTCGCTCAGTGATGTAGTGTTTCCGCAGATTTGTTCTGAATTTACCCCCTTCAATCACAGGCCATATACACAGTGTAATACATACCCTCCCTTGTGGGTTGTGGGTGGGAATCCTGTTGCTGAGCCAGTTTTGTACCCTGACATGGTACACGGTACACGAGCCTGTCTGTCTGTGTTTGTGTGTCTGTCTGTGCGTCTGTTCTTGTGTCTGTCTGTCTCTTTATGTCTGTCTGTCTGTCTGTCTCTTTGTGTCTGTCTGTCTGTCTCTTTGTGTCTGTCTGTCTGTCTGTCTCTTTGTGTCTGTCTGTCTGTCTGTCTCTTTGTGTCTGTCTGTCTGTCTGTCTGTCTGGCTGTGCGTCTGTTTGTCTGCCTGTGTGTCTGCCTGTCTCACTGTCTCTCTTTCTTTGTCTGTGTGTTGTTTTCTCACCAGCACTGTAACTCTCTCTCTGTCCCTCTGTCTCTCTCCCTCTCTGTCCCTCTCCCTCTCTCTGTCTCTCTCCCTGGCTGATGACTCCCTATTTCTCTCCAGTTTTTTTTCTAGTCTGAACAATGACAAAGAGGAGGAGATGGAGCGTTTCCTGGCAGAATGTTCTGGAGATCCCTCCGTCAGGGACCAGATTTCCATCCTGTCCAGAACCTTCCAGAATCGCCAACGTGCGGCTGAGGAGGATTCGCTTATCTTCTCTGATCAGACGATTATCATCGAACCAGTGGTCAGTGCTTCCCCATCAGCCAGCGCTCTGGTTCCTCTGGGGAGGGTATCTGGGGAGAGGGGATATCAGGGGAGGGTATCTGGGGGAGAGCGTCTGGGAAGATGGGGAGCATATCTGAAGGGAGTGGCTATCTGGGGGGAGGGTATCTGGGGGAAGGTATCTGGGAGGAGGGGGAGGGTATCTGAGGGGAGGGTATCTGTGGGAGAGGGTATCTGGGGGAGAGTATCTGGGAGGAGGGGGAGGGTATCTGGGGGAGGGTGAAGGGGTTTGTCCCACAGTGACAGGGATCCCATCTCTCACTCCGCAGATCATTACTCACTGACACGTTAGCTGACATGGTTGTATCAGGCCACAAGATATTGTGTTTGGTGAAGTGGCTGGATCATCACTGAAAATAATATAAATATTATAGATAATAGTAATAATAATTTGGTAATTTCAATCCACGGCTGTTTGTGGGACGCTGCTGTGTGCAATTGGCTGCCATGTTTCGCCTACAAATATACAGTCAATTCACTTTACAAAATATTCTGTGAAGCGCTTTGAGACGTCTTGAAGACGTGATAAGGCGCTATATCAAATGCAAGAATTATTATTATTATTGGCCAAAACTATCAGAGCCCTGGGCTGACTGTAAAGTGAATTGACGGTGTATTTTGTGGGCGAAACGGGGAAGCCAATTGCACACAGCAGCGTCCCCACAAACAGTCGTGGATTGAGTGACCAAATTATTATTATTATTTATTTATTTTGAAGAGATTATTACCCCCGGGAAAGAGATTCTCCAACGACTAACAACCAGGTTCCTATTTACTGCTGCGTAAACAGAGGCCTGTGTGTGGAGTAAGGAAACTTGCCTAAGGTTTCGCCCTGCCCGGGAATCAAACCCAGGTTGTGAGACGAGTGCTCTAATCACACATCTTACAGGACTCCATAATGCAGGAGTTTAACTGCTGACGCAAACGCTTAATATTCAGGGACATCACTGAGCTGGGGGGCTGGGGAGCTGGGGAGCTGGGGGCGGGGGGCTGGGGGGCTGGGAGGCTGGGGAGCTGGGGGCGGGGGGCTGGGGGGCTGGGGAGCTGGGGGAGCTGGGGGGCTGGGGGGCTGGGGAGCTGCGGAGCTGGGGGTCTGGGGGCTGGGGAGCTGGGGAGCTGGGAGCTGGGGGGCTGGGGAGCTGGGCGTCTGGGGAGCTGGGGGGCTGGGGGTCTGGGGGGCTGGGGAGCTGGGAGGCTGGGGGGCTGGGGATCTGGGGATCTGGGAGCTGGGGGCTGGGGGCCTGGGAGCTGGGGGGCTGCGGGGCTGGGAGCTGGGGTTCGGGGGCTGGGGAGCTGGGGGTCTGGGGTCTGGGGAGCTGGGGTTCGGGGGCTGGGGAGCTGGGGGTCTGGGGGCTGGGGGGCTGAGGGTCTGGGGCTGGGGAGCTGGGGGCTGGGAGGCTGGGGAGCTGGGGGACTGGGAGGCTGGGGAGCTGGGGGGCTGGGAGGCTGGGGGCTGGGAGGCTGGGAGGCTGGGGAGCTGGGGGGCTGGGGAGGCTGGGGAGCTGGGGGCTGGGGGCTGGGGGCTGGGGAGCGGGGGGGCTGGGAGCTGGGGTTCGGGGGCTGGGGGGTGGGGGCTGGGGAGCTGGGGGCGGGGGGCTGGGGGCTGGGGAGCTGGGGGCTGGGGAGCTGGGGAGCTGGGGGGCTGGGAGCTGGGGGGCTGTGAGCTGGGGGGCTGGGGGGCTGGGAGCTGGGGTTCGGGGGCTGGGGAGCTGGGGGGCTGGGGGGTGGGGAGCTGGGGGCTGGGGGGGCGGGGGGCTGGGGGGCGGGGGGCTGGGGGGCTGGGAGCTGGGGTTCGGGGCTGGGGAGCTGGGGGGCTGGGGGGGTGGGGGGGCGGGGGGCGGGGGGCTGGGGAGCTGGGAGGCTGGGGGCTGGGAGGCTGGGGAGCTGGGGGGCTGGGGAGCTGGGGGTTGGGGAGCTGGAGGGCTGGGAGCTGGGGGGCTGGGAGCTGGGGTTCGGGGGCTGGGGAGCTGGGGGGGCGGGGGGCTGGGAGGCTGGGGAGCTGGGGAGCTGGGGAGCTGGGAGGCTGGGGAGCTGGGGGCCCGGAGCTGGGGGGCTGGGAGGCTGGGGAGCTGGGGGCCCGGAGCTGGGGGGCTGGGAGCTGGGGGGCTGGGAGCTGGGGTTCGGGGGCTGGGGAGCTGGGGGCTGGGGAGCTGGGGAGCTGGGGGGGCGGGGGGCTGGGGGGGCGGGGGGCTCGGAGGCTGGGGAGCTGGGGGCTGGGAGGCTGGAGGGTGGGGGGCTGGGAGCTGGGGGGCTGGGGGGCTGGGGGGCTGGGAGCTGGGGGCTGGGAGCTGGGGGGCTTGGGAGCTGGGGTTCGGGGGCTGGGGAGCTGGGGGCTGGGGGGGCGGGGGGCTGGGAGGCTGGGGAGCTGGGGGCTGGGGGGGCGGGGGCTGGGAGGCTGGGGGGCTGGGAGGCTGGGGAGCTGGAGGGGTGGGGGGCTGGGGAGCTGGGGGGCTGGGAGGCTGGGGAGCTGGGAGGCTGGGGAGCTGGGGGCTGGGGGGGCGGGGGGCTGGGAGGCTGGGGAGCTGGAGGTCTGGGGAGCTGGAGGGGTGGGGGGCTGGGGAGCTGGAGGGGTGGGGGCTGGGGAGCTGGGGGCTGGAGGGGTGGGGGGGCTGGGGAGCTGGGAGCTGGGGGGCTGGGAGGCTGGGGGCTGGGAGTTGGGGGGCTGGGAGCTGGGGGCTGGGAGGCTGGGGAGCTGGGGGCTGGAGGGGTGGGGGTCTGGGGAGCTGGGGGGCTGGGAGGCTGGGAGGCTGGAGGGGTGGGGGGCTGGGAGGCTGGGGAGGTGGGGCTGGGGGCTGGGGGCTGGGGAGGCTGGGGAGCTGGAGGGGTGGGGGGCTGGGGAGCTGGGGGGCTGGGAGGCTGGGAGGCTGGGGGGCTGGGAGGCTGGGGAGCTGGAGGGGTGGGGGGCTGGGGAGCTGGGGCTGGGGGGGCGGGGGGCTGGGAGGCTGGGGGGCTGGGAGGCTGGGGGGCTGGGAGGCTGGGGGCTGGGGGCTGGGAGGCTGGGGAGCTGGGAGGCTGGGGGCTGGGAGGCTGGGGAGCTGGTGGGGGGCTGGGGGGCTGGGAGGCTGGGGAGCTGGAGGGGTGGGGGCTGGGGAGCTGGGGGGCTGGGAGGCTGGGGAGCTGGGGGCTGGGGGGCTGGGAGTTGGGGGGCTGGGAGCTGGGGGGCTGGGAGGCTGGGGAGCTGGAGGGGTGGGGGCTGGGGAGCTGGGGGCTGGGAGCTGGGGGGCTGGGAGCTGGGAGCTGGGGGGCTGGGGCTGGGGGCTGGGAGCTGGGGGGCTGGAGGGGTGGGGGCTGGGGAGCTGGAGGGGTGGGGGGCTGGGAGGCTGGGAGGCTGGGAGGCTGGGGGGCTGGGAGGCTGGGAGGCTGGGGCTGGGAGGCTGGGGGGCTGGGGAGCTGGGGGGCTGGGGAGCTGGAGGGGTGGGGGGCTGGGAGGCTGGGGGGCTGGGGGCTGCGAGGCTGGGAGGCTGGGGAGCTGGAGGGGTGGGGGGCTGGGGCTGGGAGGCTGGGGGGCTGGGAGGCTGGGGGGCTGGGGAGCTGGAGGGGTGGGGGGCTGGGAGGCTGGGGGGGCGGGGGGCTGGGGGGCGGGGGGCTGGGGAGCGAGGGGCTGGGGAGCTGGAGGGGTGGGGGGCTGGGGGCTGGGGAGCTGGAGGGGTGGGGGGCTGGGAGGCTGGGGAGCTGGAGGGCTGGGAGGCTGGGGAGCTGGAGGGCTGGGAGCTGGGGGCTGGGAGGCTGGGGGCTGGGGGGCTGGGAGCTGGGGGGCTGGGAGGCTGGGGGGCTGGGGGCTGGGAGGCTGGGGAGCTGGAGGGTGGGGGCTGGGAGGCTGGGGGCTGGGAGGCTGGGGAGCTGGAGGGGTGGGGGCTGGGGAGCTGGAGGGGTGGGGGCTGGGAGGCTGGGGGCTGGGAGGCTGGGGAGCTGGAGGGGTGGGGGGCTGGGGGGCTGGGAGGCTGGGGGGGCGGGGGGCTGGGAGGCTGGGGGGGCGGGGGGCTGGGAGGCTGGGGAGCTGGGAGGCTGGGGGGCTGGGGGGCTGGAGGCTGGGGAGCTGGGGGGGCGGGGGGCTGGGGGGCTGGGGAGCTGGGAGGCTGGGGAGCTGGGGGCCTGGGAGGCTGGGGAGCTGGGAGGCTGGGGAGCTGGAGGTGTGGGGGGCTGGGGAGCTGGGGGCTGGGGGGGCGGGGGGCTGGGAGGCTGGGGAGCTGGAGGGGTGGGGGCTGGGGGGCTGGGAGCTGGGAGGCTGGGGGGCTGGGGGGCTGGGAGGCTGGGGGGGGCGGGGGGGCTGGGGGGGCTGGGAGGCTGGGGGCGGGGGCGGGGGGCTGGGGGGCTGGGAGGCTGGGGGCTGGGGGCTGGGAGGCTGGGGGGCTGGGGGGCTGGGAGGCTGGGGGGCTGGGGGCTGGGGAGCTGGAGGGGTGGGGGGCTGGAGGGCTGGGGGGCTGGGAGGCTGGGAGGCTGGAGGGCTGGGGGGCTGGGGGGCTGGGGAGCTGGGGGGCTGGGGGGCTGGAGGGGTGGGGAGCTGGGGGCTGGGGGGGCGGGGGCTGGGGGGTGGGGGCTGGGGAGCTGGGGGGCTGGAGGGCTGGGGAGCTGGGGGCTGGGGGGGCGGGGGGCTGGGAGGCTGGGGGGCTGGGAGGCTGGGGAGCTGGAGGGGTGGGGGGCTGGGGAGCTGGGGGGCTGGTGGGTGAGGAGTGCTGCCTACCACACAGCTCATCTTACTGTCTTGTTTTTGCTCTCTGTGCCAAGGCTTTGGGAGAGAAACCTTCCACTCCACAGTGGGCTGTGTCCAGACTGACTGTGGCTGCTCACTGACCTTCCCTCTCAGCACAAACCGTGCTGGGATTGTGTGGCAGAGGAAGGATAGATTTCGCCAGTCAGCTCTTTAAACAGTTTGCCGCTCTCGACTGGTTATAATTGCTGACTCTTGTCGAATGCTGCAGCCAACCTCGAGCTGAGCAGCTGTAAACGCCACAGTGTTTAGACACCAGAAGCAGAACACGCAGCATCTATGGAGAGAAGGGATTTGACCCTTCCGGGTCCTTACATTCAAATCTCTTCTCTCCATAGATGTTGCCTGACCTGCTGAGTGTTCCCAGCGACTTCTGTTTTTATACCAGTAACACAAGGTCATCGACCTGAAACGTTGAGTTACTTTTTTCTCTCCATAGATGCTGCCTGACCTGCGGTTCCTTACATTCAAATCCCTTCTCTCCCTTCCAAACGTTGAGCCCTTGCACCTTGAGTCCTGCACGCTGTTCTGACCCTTACGGCAGAGCCCATTGGGGGCCGCCCAGGCCATAGAGACAGTGCAGAGGAGAGCAACCAGGCTGATCCCCAGTGTTAGAGGAATGAGCTGTGAGCAACGATCAGACAAACTCAGGCTCTTCAGTGTTGATTCAGAGCGGACATTATAATGAGACTGAAAAAAGATAAACCCAGATCTAGGATTGTGACAAGAACAGTAAAACAAGTGGAGACACCAGGAAGCTTTTCTTTACCCAGAGGGTAATTAGTCGATCTGCGGATCGCTTTCTGGGGGGAATCATTCCTCCACAAAAATAATTATATGGTCAATCAATCTGTGACTGTTTATGGAACATCACTGTGAACAATTGGCTGACATGTTTTGTCCACAAAACAGCCATTTAACTTGACGGTATATTCTGAGAAGCTCTTTGAGACGTCTCATTGACATGATGAGGTGCTGTATCAAAGGCAAGGGTTGTTATTATTACTGTTATTACAGAGGGTTACAGAGTTTGTTTTGTGCTGGATTTGCAGGAAGGAGACGTTTGGGCAAATTCCACGGCAGAAATAAATGTCATCTTTAAACCTCGAGAGGTTAAAGTTTATCAACTGACTGTGTTCTGTGATATCACAGGTAAGAGCCAAGTCCCAGAGCGGAGGAGGAGGGAGGGAGCGAATCTAATGGAGCATTTGACATCCAGCAAAGATTTCCAGCCAGTCAGTCTCCAGGGGATAAAGTAGGCATTAGCGCCAAGTGGATTGGTTAATACAGAGTGGGGAGACTGCGCACTGACCAGCAGCTATCAGTGCAGTTATAATGACATTGAGTGCCAACATAAGACGCCAGATTGCTGTGTGTGAGCGCGAGGTCTCTGCTAAGCCCATCGTGGAGGTACGGACACACAGTGTAAGGAAACCTTACATTGATAACACACTCACTTTGTGTTGAAACTCAAGAACTTTCATTATAGCAGCCCTTGGTGTTTGATATTTGCCTTATCACACGATCAGATATTCTGTAAAGTGTAGTGACTGTGTATTTTGTTGGCAAATTGGTGCACAGCAACGTCCCATAAACAGCCATGAAATGAATGGCCAATGGTATGTGGGGGATTTGAGGCCAGGACAATTCAACACCCCCCAGCACTGCATTGGTGGGTCAGCTGATAACTGCAGGTTCAACAACCCAACTTGGGGTTTCATAGAATCATAGACATTTACAGCGTAGAAGGCGATCATTCAGCTCATCGGGTCCATACCGGCTCTCAGGGCACTGCCCTGCCCTATCTATTCCCACACCCCTTCAAGCCTCCAGCCTTCATACACCATCTACTTTCCCCTCAAACCCCACCATGGACTCTTCCTCCACCACCTGACTGGGGGGACATTCCCACCTCAACAACTCTCTGTGTGAAAAATGTTTCTCTTAAGATCTCCTTCTGGTCATTATTTTTGAGTCTATTTACCAGCACTGCCCTGTCACTGATGGAATGTTTGTAAATCCCAAACACAGTTTGGATTCACTAGATTCTTTATTTAAACCTTACACTTCCACAGTCCGCCCAGTCACTGCCCCAGAATCCTGTTATACTTGCTTCGCATTGTCAATATCAATTGCCAATGAAATAATTAAAGCAACATCTAACTCCTCAATCAGCAGAAATAGCTTCTCCTTATTTACCCTCAGACCCCACAACGTCAGACCGCCCCCCCCACAACGTCTCTCAGCCCTCAGATCATTCTCGTAAACCTCCTCCGCACCCTATATCCTCCCCCAGCAGTGAGGGCAGTGCTCCAGCTGTGGCCTCACCATTGTTTGTATAGACTCAGCATTGTTGCTTTACTTTATATTTGTATAAATCCTCAAAGCCCTTTCCACTCGATGCCTCATGTACCTGCACTGCCACCTCTGCTCCCTGTCACACAGCGACCCTGGGTGACTGCCAAGGGAGAGGTCACCACACCAGCTGTCACAGCCAGATCCATCTAAGGCAAATCAGCTCCACGTGTTATGTGCCGGATGTTGTGGACACAGATTAGCTGCTGGGTTTGCCTGTAGCTCAGTGGTTAGAGCACTCGCCTCGCAAATGAGAGGACCTGGGTTTGGTTCCCAGGCAGGGCAAAACTTTAGGCAAATTTCCTCGCTCCACAGACACATCTGTTTACCAACAGTAAATAGGATCCCGGTTGTTAGTCGATGCACAAAGGCAGGTGTCAGCCTGGCTCAGTCACTCGCCTCTGAGTCAGAAACTCTCTCTCCCCTGGCCTCTGCAGGGCAAAACCTTAGGCAAGTTTCCTTACTCCACAACACCTCTGTTTACCCGGCAGTAAGTATGAACCCAGTTGTTAGTTGATTGCTGGATCGCTTTTCCGGGGCTAATAATCCCTTCAATATAAATAAATTGGTCACTCAATCCACGACTGTTTGTGGGACATTGCTGTGCGCAATTGGCTGCCGTGTTTCGCCCACAAATATACAGTCAATTCACTTTACAGTATATCCTGTGAAGCGCTTTGAGATATCTAAACAACGTGATAAGGCGCTATATCAAATGCAAGGATTATTGTTATTATTTATTTGCACAGCCAGTCTGGGGCCTGGAGCCAAGCCCATGGCTTTCCCTCTCTGTGGAACTGGGGGCTGGGGTCTGCCTCGTGTCCGAAAATAATCTCATTGTGTGTGGCTGTTTATAGTGCCCTATCCTGCCTGTGTTACTGTCAGTGAGGCTATCGCACTGTAAACACCTGCCATTCAATGTCAGTCCTGAGTGTTTCTTCACTCTCCTTTTCTGGGAAAGGGGGTGGGGGGTCTCTGGGCTGAGCTGGCCCCCTCCCTGGCAGTGGAAGATAATAATAATAATAATCTTTGCACTTGATATAGCGCCTTATCACGTTGTTTAGACATCACATCTTCTAGACGTCTCAAAGCGCTTCACAAAATATGCTGTAAAGTGAATTGTCCATATATTTGTGGGTGAAACCCAACAGCCGTGGAATTAAGTGACCAATTTATTATTGTTTTTCTCTTGAGGGATTATTATCAGGTGTGTGGAGTAAGGAAACTTCCCAAGGTTTTGCCCTGCCGGGAATCGAACCCAGGTCTCTCGCTTGCAAGGCGAGTGCTCTAACCACTGAGATCTCACTAAGATCAGAACTGAGCCCACCCGCTGTCATGGTCTTCAGGCTGGTTCCTGAGCCAGGCGGGTCTGCAGTACTCCAGCGCACTGCTGATGACAGCACAGCCAGGCTGGGAATCCTTCCACTCAGCTCCTGCTTGCCAAAGCCTTAAAGCAGTGGGAACGTTTCCCAGATAGTGTTTTCAATGGTTTTTAGCTGTTTAGACTCCAGCAGTTACCCCAACGCAAACTCTGGGATCCTCAAGCCTTGGCTTTTGCCAACTTGCACCTAATACTTTCCGGTATTAGGGAAGCAGGATGTATCCCTCCAGAGAGAGAGAGCGTATTCCATTCCCAATGCAGGAATTTCCATGCATGGATGGCAAACATGGAGCTCTCAGACTGGTTTGGGGTCTCTTAAGCACAGTGATGGTTTTTCTGATGTGTCAGACACCCGGCTGATTGCGGTGATGGGTTTCTGGATGATCACTGTTTTCCTTTATTTCCTGTTTATAAATGGGATTGTTCGTGCCTATATTTCATCGCCTCCTTCAGTTCATTCAGAAGCGTTGCCCTTGTGTTTGTTTAAAGGTTGTCCAAAACCAGAATTGATTCATTTATTGATTGCCTAAAACTGAATCCAGAGCAGCATTGTCAACCTCTAAACTGCTGATTTGACATCAGATGCTGTCAGCTATTCACCATTTGATGGAACAAACAAGCCCTTGTTGTTGTGTTAGTGCGTGAAAGGCAGTGACAGATGTGTTGGCAGGTACAGGTCACACTGTGTGTTTGCTTATCGGTTGCTTTCTTGGCTTTGAATTATTATTAATAATAATAATGATACAATTGCTGCATTTAAATAGTTCTGTTCACATCAGGAGGATGCCTTAAAACATTTTATAGGATATACTGGAGTGACTGTGTATTTGTGGTTGAGCGCGGCAGCAGAGTTGCACACACCAGGCTCCCACAAACAGCCAAGGAGTGAACAAGCGATTTTATTTGGGGGAATGTCAGCGGGATCCTGGACATTGTCTGTAAAATCCTCCATTAACACTTCAGCCACGCAGATCCCGAATTGTTTGAAGCCATATTTGAGGGTGTGGGGAGCGCGCTTAGACAGGGGGTTGTGCAGAGACAAACAGCAGCACAGCCTATCGGTGTGTGGGAACATTACGGGATTCCACTTTGCTTTGAGAGTGAAAGGATCGGGGTCAGATAATGAATTACTTTTCTGGCCGGCATCACAAACCTCCCCACTAAACCCAGCACCGACTACATGCATAGTGCTCTCTGCAGCAAGACACATGAGCAGAGACAGTGACTGATCCAAACAGGAACTCACAAACATCAGCGCCCACTCCGTGTCGTGTGGGTGTGAGACTCTCTGTTTCAATAACACAAACAGAAGTGTTGGGAACACTCAGCAGGTCAGGCAGCATCTATGGAGAGAGGAAAGTGAGTTAACTTGAATGGTTTAGCTCTTACCTTTCCCACCGTCTTCACTTCGTCTCAACGAATGGCTTCTCCTCCACTGTCTCATGTGGTGTCCCTCAGGGCTCTGTCCTCGGTCCCCTCCTCTTCACCCTCTATATGCTCCCCCTCGGTGACATCATCCGCAAACATGGGGTTAACTTCCACATGTATGCGGATGACACCCAACTCTACCTTTCCTCCTCTACTCTCAACTCCACGACCACCGATGTCCTGACAGCTGTCTGTCCGACATCGAGTCCTGGACGAGAGACAACTTTCTTCAGCTCAACATGCGAAAAACCGAGGCCCTCCTGATTGGCTCACGTCAGCGCCTCCGCACCTCAGGCGCTGACACCATCAGCTCCGCACTCTCCACCTCTCAAAGCCATCAGGAACCTCGGCGTTTTGTTCGACCCTGAGCTGTCCTTTCTCCCTCACATCCGCACCACAACTGGCACCGCCTTCCATCACCTCCGGAACATCGCCAGACTACGGCATTACCTCACCCCTCACGCTGCTGAAACCCTGGTTCACGCCTTTGTCACCTCAAGGCTGGACTATGGGAACTCTCTCCTCGCCGGCCTTCCCGGCACCTCCCTCCACACTGCAGGTCATTCAGAACTCTGCAGCTCGTGTACTGTCCCGCACCAGGCTTCGGGACCACATCACTCCCACCCTCGCTCGCCTCCACTGGCTCCCCATCCCCCAGAGGATTGATTTCAAGATCCTCATCCTCACCTACAAGGCCATTCACGGCCTTGCTCCCTCCTACCTCTCCAACCTACTATCCCCCTACCTACCTGCCCGTACCCTCCGTTCCTCTGGCTCCGGTCTGCTCCACGTCCCCCGCCCCAACCGCCCTACCATCGGTGGTCGGGCCTTCAGCCTCTCAGCCCGAGGCTCTGGAACTCCATCCCCCAGTGCCTTCGCCGCTTCCTCCCTTTCCTCCTTCAAGGCCGGTCTCAAAACCTTTCTCTTTGACCGTGCCTTCAGCTCCCCTCTCGACTCTCTTCCTCCTCCTCGCTCCCTCCCTTCCCTCCCCTCACCCTGACCATTTCCCCCCTCCTCTCTCCCTCCCTTCCCTTCCCTCCCCTCACCCTGACCATTTCCCCCCTGCTCGGGTCATGACCCAACTGTGCAGCGCCTTGGGACGTCCTCCTGACGTGAAAGGCGCTCTATAAATGGAATCTTGTTGTTGTTGTTGTTAACGTTTCAGGTCATTGACCAAAGGTCACCAGGAACACTCAGCAGGTCAGGCAGCTTTTATAGAATCATAGAATTATACAGCACAGAGGGAGGCCATTCGGCCCATCGTGTCTGTGTCGGCTCTTTGAAAAGAGCTTCCAAATCAACCCCACTCCCCCGCTCTCTCCCCATAGCCCTGATCAACCCCACTCCCCCGCTCTCTCCCCATAGCCCTGATCAACCCCACTCCCCCGCTCTCTCCCCATAGCCCTGATCAACCCCACTCCCCCACTCTCTCCCCATAGCCCTGATCAACCCCACTCCCCCGCGCTCTCCCCATAGCCCTGATCAACCCCACTCCCCCCGCTCTCTCCACATAGCCCTGATCAACCCCACTCCCCCGCTCTCTCCCCATAGCCCTGATCAACCCCACTCCCCGCTCTCTCCCCATAGCCCTGATCAACCCCACTCCCCCACTCTCTCCCCATAGCCCTGATCAACCCCACTCCTCCACACTCTCCCCATAGCCCTGATCAACCCCACTTTCCCCGCGCTCTCCCCATAGCCCTGATCAACCCCACTCCCCCCGCTCTCTCCCCATAGCCCTGATCAACCCCACTCCTCCACACTCTCCCCATAGCCCTGATCAACCCCACTCCCCCGCGCTCTCCCCATAGCCCTGATCAACCCCACTCCCCCCGCTCTCTCCCCATAGCCCTGATCAACCCCACTCCCCCGCGCTCTCCCCATAGCCCTGCAAATTTGTCCTCCCCAAATAATTATCCACCTCAATTCCAGATCATTTATATAGATCAAACACAGCAGTGGTCCCAATACCAACCCCTGGGGGACACCACTGTACACTTCCCTCCAGTCAGAAAAACAACCGTTCACCACCACTCTCTGCTCTCTGTCTCTCAGACAGTTCTGTATCCGCTGACACTGTCCCTTTAATACCGGGGCTTCTATTTTGCTACAAGTCTCTTATGTGGTATTTTATCAAAAGCCTTTTGAAAATCCATATAAACGACATCAACTGCACTATCTTCATCCACTCTCTCCGTTACTTCATCAAAAAACTATCAGGTTTGTTAGACTTGATTTGCCTTTAACAAATCCGTGTTGGGTGTCCTTTATTAACCCATACGTTACCCCACTACTAGCGTTAGGCTGACTGGCCTGTGGATCCCGGGTTTATCCTTCTACCCTTTTTGTACAGGGAGTAACGTTTGCAACTCTCCAGTCCTCTGGCACCACCGCGGTGTCCAAGGAGGATTGAAAGATTGTGGCATTGGCTCCATCCTCTTTTGTGAAGACAGATGCAAAGTCCTCATTCAGTATGTCAGCCTCTGCCTCCACAAGAAGATTTCCTCTTTGGTCCCTAATTGGACCCGCCCGACCTTTGACTAATCTTTTATTCTTTATATGCTTATAAAATACCTTAGGGTTCCCCTTTATGTTCCCACTAATCTTTTCTCATACAATCTCTTTCCCCTCTTATTTTCTTTCTCAGTTCTCCTCTGTACTTTCTATATTCTATTTGATTATCTTCAGTATTTTGAACCTGACATTTATCATAAACCTCCTTTTTCTGTTTTATTTAATCCCAATTTCCTTACTCATAGATTCATAGAATGTTACGCCACAGAAGGAGGCCATTCGGCCCATCGAGTCTGTGCGGCTCTTTGACAGAGCGTCACTTTCACTAACCCCAATCACCAGCTTTCTCCCCATAACCCCACAAACCTGTCTTCCCCCAATACCTATCCAGTTCTCTCTTAAAAGCTGTTATCGAATCGGACTTCACTGCCCTTTCAGGCAGATCATTCCAAATTCCAACAACTCACTGAGTGAAAACATGTCTTCTAACCTCCCCTCTGCTTGTTTTGGTAGATATCTTAAGACTGTGACCACGGGTCACAGACACACCTACCAGCGGAAACAGCTTTTCCCTATCTCGCCTGTCGAAACCTTTCATGATCTTGAAGACTTCTATCAGGTCCCCGTGTAACCTTCTCTGCTCTAATGGGAAAAGTCCTAACGTCTCCACTGTCCTCATAGCTAAGGTTCCCCATTCCTGGTATCATTCTCATGAATCTCCTCTGCGCCCTTTCCAGTGCCTTAATGTCCTTCCTGAAGTAAGGTGCCCAGAACTGGACGCAGTACTCCAGCTGAGGCCTAACCAGTGTTTTGTACAGATTAACCATAACCCCTACTCTTATACTCTATGCCCTACTAATAAAGCTCAGTACACCAAATGCCTTTTTTACTGCCCTATCTACCTGCTCCGCTACCTTTAATGATTCACTTACTTAATTACCCAGATCTCTCTGTACGTTCACCCCACCTTAAGATTGAGCTACCAAGTCTATATTGCCTCCTATTTTTCCTACCTAAGTGTATCACCTCACACTTATCTACATTGAAATCCATCTGCCACATGTCAGCCCATTCCACCATTCTGTGTATGTCTGCCTGCAGTCCGTCACAATCTTCTTCACTATTTACTACCCGACCTAACTTGGTATCATCTGCTAACTTGGAAATAGTGCTCTCTGTGCCCAAGTCCAGATCATTAATATATATTAGAAACAGCAGTGGTCCCAATATCGATCCCTGGGGGACACCGCTGCACACCTCCTTCCATTTCGAGAAACACCCATTAGCCACCACCCTCTGCTTTCTGTCACTCAGTCAGTTCCTAATCCAAACTGCTACTGTCCCCTTAATACTGTGGGCCTCTAATTTTTTTATTAATCTCTTATGCGGTACTGTGTCAAAAGCCTTTTTGAAATCCATATAAATAATGTCCACCGCATTTTCTTCATCAACCCTCGCAGTCAGCTCTTCAAAAAATTCTATTAGATTTGTTAGGCAAAATTTGCCTTTAACAAATCCATGTTGGGGTCTCTAATTAGCTTATGTTCCTCTAAGTAGTGATTTATTCTGTCCCGGATTATGGTCTCCAGTAGTTTTCCTATTACCGAAGTTAGGCTGACGGCATGTAATTTCCGGGTTTGTCTTTCTGCCCCTTTTTGTAGAGTGGGGTAACATTAGCCACTCTCCAGTCTCTTGGCACCACTCCTGTGTCCAATGAAGATTGAAATATAATGGCCAAAGCCTCCGCTATTTGAACCCGTATCTCCCACAGCAACCTTGGGTGAAACCCATCTGGTCCTGGTGACTTATCAATTTTGAGCCCAGTCAATCTTTTCAGAACTTCCTCTCTGTCTATAGTAATCTGATCTATTTCCTCTACCCTCTCATCCAATACTGCGGCATTTGGGGCATCCGTTTCCGTTGTGAAGACAGATGCAAAGTACTCGTTCAGTACATCAGCCTTAGTACTCTGCCTCCACAACAAGATGGCTGTCATTGTCTTTGATTGACCCCACCCTACCTTTAACTAACCTTTTTTTCCTTTATGTGCTTGTAAAATATTTTAGGATTCCCCTTTATGTTACCCGCTAAGCTCTTCTCATGCGATCTTTTATCCTGTCTTATCACTCTTTTAAGATCACTTCTGCATTCTCTATAATGCGCTTTGATATCCTCAGTGTCTTGCGTCTTCCAATTGTCATACTCCGTCTTCTTCTTTTTCATCCTAGACAGAATATCCCTGGTCATCCAGGCCGGCTTGGTTCTCGCACATTTCCCTTTTGTGGGAATATATCTATTTAGACCTTGAGCTATCATATCTTTGAAGATCTCCCATTGCTCATGAGTCGTTTTACCTGCTAGCCTTACTTGCCAGTCCACCAACTCTAGGTCCCTTTTTAGCCCATCAAAATTAGCCCTTTTCCAGTCAAGCATTTTCACCCTTGACTGTACTTTGTCCCTGTTCATGAGTAATCTAAATCTAATAACATGGTCACTGTTACCTCGATGCTCCCCTACCGAAACCTGTTCAACCTGACCTATTTCATTCCCCAGGACTAGATCCAGCACTGCTTCCTTCTTCGTAGGACTGGAGACATACCCTCAAGAAAATTTTCCTGTACACAGTCTATGAATCTTTCTCCTACCTTGCCCTTAGCGCTGCTATTTTGCCAGTCTATATTGGGATAATTGAAATCCCCCATTATCACAACTCTGTTCGCCTTAACATCTATCCGCGATCTGGTTGCAGATCTGCTCCTCTATCTCCTTTCCGCTGTCTGGTGGTCTATAGTAAACCCCTATCAGTGTAACCATTCCTTTCTTATTTCTTATCTCTAACCAGATGGATTCTGTTGTCGGGCCCTCCAGAGCCTTGTTTCTTTCTACAGCTATATTTGTATCCTTAACTAATATATTGATAATATAATATCCAGGGAAGTTTGGATGCCCTCCTTTCCCCTTTGTGGGAATGTATTTGTTCTGTTCCCGAACTATCTCCTCCTTGAACGCTTCCCATTGCTCATTAGCTGTTTTACCTGGCAATCTTTCTTTCCAGTCCAACTTGGTTAGGTCCCTTTTTAACACACTGAAATTATCCCCTTCCAGTTAACTATCTTCACCTTTGATGATTCCTTGTCCCTTTCCATAAGTTCTCTAAACCTAATGATGTTGTCTCACAGTTGTCCAGATGCTCTCCTACTGAAACCTGCTCCACTTGCCCCACTTCATTCCCCAGAATGAGATCCAGCACTGCTTCCTTCCTCGTTGGATTGATAACAAACTGATCCAGAAAGTTCTCCTGCACACATTTCAGGAATCCTTCCCCCTCCTTGCCCTTTACACTGTTATTTTGCCGGTCTATATTAGGATAATTGAAATCCCCCATTGTCACTACTCTATTGGTTTTGCATCTTTCTGAAATCTGTTTGCACACTTGCTTGTCTATCTCCTTCCCAACATGGACCATGACTTCTGGATGTTCCCCTTCCCCCTGTAAAACATTTTGCACCCATTCCATGATGTCCTCAACCCTGGCACCAGGGAGGCAACATACCATGTGAGAATCATATCTTTGGTTGCAGAAACCTGTCTACTCCTTTCACCATTGTGTCCCCAATGACAATTGCATTGACACTCTTCCCTGTGTCCCCCTCTGCATCCATTTGCTTTTGACTCCCCTCCCCAGAGGTGTCATCACCCTGACCGGTATTCAGTACAGAGAACCGGTTTGTCAGGGGATTTCTGCACTGTCCGTCCCCTCTTCCTACCATGCCGGGTGGTCACCCACTCACTCTCCTTCTGAACCTTCTGTGGGTGTGGGGTGACCACCTCCTGAAACTTTTGAACTCTTCAGCCTCCCGAATGCTATTAGTGACATCAGCCTCTCCTGAAGCTCAGAAACCCTGAGCTCAAGCTCGAACAGCCGGAGGCACTTCCTACACACGTGTCTGTCCAGGGCACACACAGCATCCTGGAGTTCCCACATTGGGAATATGGCTGGGCAGCTGAGATCGGTTGTATGCACAGACATGTTTTATATTATTTTAATGTAAATATTAAATAAATATAAATATTATATTTTATAATTCCCACTCTCGCCAAATTCCTGAACAGAATTCTCACTCTGTTCCCTCCTCACACAGCTGGGCTTTATATAGAATTCAAACAAAAGCACCCAGTTTTGACTGGTCAGCAGATTTTTTAAATCTCCAACACCAGGCTTATGATTAACTGTTAATTGGATTGTTTGCCTGCTTACATATAAGGTTGCCTCTACCTCAAGAAAGATTTCCCACTCTTCTGCTGAATTAAAGAGTTCTCTCTTGTTCTATCTTTTGCTGAAGAATTCCCACTCGCACCAAATTCCTTAACAGAATTCTCACTCTGTTCCACTTCACTCAGTTCCCTCCTCACGCTGTGGGCTTATTTCCTCTATGGAGAGAGAAAAGTGAGTTAACGTTTAAGGTTTCTCTCGAGCACCCAGTGACCTATGGAGAGAAGGGATGTGAATGTAAGTACCTGGAAGGGTCCTTGCATTCCAGTCCCTTCTCTCCATAGATGCTGCCTGATCCGCTGAGTGTTCCTTGTGACTTCTGTTTTTATTCCAGTAACACAAGATCATCGACCTGAAATGTTAATTCACTTTCCTCTTTCCTGTGTGTTTCCAGTGACTTCTGTTTTTATTTCAGATTCTCAGTATCTGCCTTAATAGGTGTTTCTGCTCATTCCTACTCTGATTTTCTGAAGACAAAAGAAAAAGAGGACATCGGGTTAGAGGTATAAATGGCAATTTCAGGACAGACACCAGGAAGTGTTTCTTTACCCAGATAGTAACTATTTAAAATAGTTGTCAAAAGAAACAGAGGGGAGGGGAGGAGAAATGTTTTCACACAGTGAGTTGTTGGGATCTGGAATCATTGCCTGAAAGGCCGGTGGGAACCGATTCAATAACAGCTTTTGAGAGAAATAGATAATTATTTGTGGAGGACAAATTTGGAGAGCTATGGAGAGAGAGTGGGGGAGTGGGGTTGATCAGGGCTATGGGGAGAGAGCGGGGGAGTGGGGTTGATCAGGGCTATGGAGAGAGAGTGGGGGAGTGGGGTTGATCAGGGCTATGGGGAGAGAGCGGGGGAGTGGGGTTGATCAGGGCTGTGAGGAGAGAGTGGGGGAGTGGGGTTGATCAGGGCTATGGAGAGAGAGTGGGGGAGTGGGGTTGATCAGGGCTATGGGGAGAGAGCGGGGAGTGGGTTGATCAGGCTATGGAGAGAGAGTGGGGGAGTGGGGTTGATCAGGGCTATGGGGAGAGAGTGGGGACTGGGGTGATCAGGGCTATGGGGGAGAGCGGGGGAGTGGGGTTGATCAGGGCTGTGAGGAGAGAGTGGGGGAGTGGGGTTGATCAGGGCTATGGGAGAGAGTGGGGGAGTGGGGTTGATCAGGGCTATGGGGAGAGAGCGGGGGAGTGGGGTTGATCAGGGCTATGGAGAGAGAGCGGGGGAGTGGGGTTGATCAGGGCTATGGGGGAGTGGGGTTGATCAGGGCTATGGGGAGAGTGCGGAGGAGTGGGGTTGATCAGGGCTATGGGGAGAGAGCGGGGGAGTGGGGTTGATCAGGGCTATGGGGAGAGTGCGGAGGAGTGGGGTTGATCAGGGCTATGGGGAGAGAGTGGGGGAGTGGGGTTGATCAGGGCTATGGGGAGAGAGTGGGGGAGTGAGGTTGATTTGAAAGCTCTTTGAAACAGCCGGCAAGGACACGATGGGCTGAATGGCCTCCTTCTGTTCTGTATAATTCTATGATTCTACAATTAACGACTGAAGGGGTTGCCAGGAAGTGTAGTTAAGGCCCGGACACTGGGCCTTGTTGAAAAAGCAGCTCGATGCAGTGATGGGGAATGGTAGGGTGGATGTTCTGGAGGAATGAGATCCAATGGGCTGATGAGTCTTCTTCATTCAAACTGATTTTGCAAACTTATATTTGACATTGTGAGGAGAATTTAGACCTGGTTTCAGATTCAGATTGACTTTCTCATCATTTCAGGGTCTCCAGAACATGGCAAATTCTATCTTTGAGTTACAGTGGAATTACCAGTAAGTAGGAACCCGGGTGTTGATTGGCGGATTATTTCTGGGGTGAATAATCCCTGAGAAAAGCCCAATAATTTGTTTTTTCAACCCACGACTGTTTGTGGGATGTCGCTGTGTCCAATTGGTTACTGTGTTTTGCTCAAAAAATATACAGTATAACTTTACAGTGTATCCTGGGAAGCGCTTTGAGACACCTCGAAGAAATGATAAGGTGCTGTATCAAACACAAGGATTATTATTATCTTAACTTTGATGATGGATTTCTTAACAGTGATTACTTTGAAGTGCCGTGACTGTGTGTTTGTAAGTAAGCACAGCTGCCAATTCACTGCAGCTTAGCAACAGCCAGGGGAGGGTTGTCGGCCAGGACACCGGGGAGAGAGAGAAACTCCCTTTTTTTCCCCCAACAGTGTCCAGCTGGACAGGCCGACGGGAGCTCAGTTTCCTGTCTTATCTGAAAGACGGCACCTCCAACAATACAGCACTCCCCCCAGCACTGAGCGGGAACGTCAGCCCAGACTGTGAGCTCTGAGCCCCACTGCTGGAACCCTATCATTAGAGGAACTGATAACAACAAACAAAAGGCAAAGTAATGCGGATGCTGGAAATCTGAAATAAACCCAGAAATAGCGGTCATGTAGCGGTGTGTGGCCACTGAGCTGGTGAAGAAGGAGGCAGTGCGAGGCCTTTGCTGTCACAGTGAGCTGGTGTTTAACCCTCTGCTCTCCTCCTGTCCTGTAGGTCGTGAGACGAGGCTGCCTCTCCGCATCAAGGGCGAGGGCCTGGGGCCGCAGCTGCAGCTCAACTTCGAGCGGCTGGACATCGGGAACGTGTTTGTCAGCTCCACACACACGTACGAGGTAAGGCTGGTCAGGGAGCGGCTGCCAGCAAAACAGCAATGGGCCGTGCGCAACGCAGGCCATTTAAAGCAATAATGGGGCTCAACGGGAAAACAGACTTACAGAAAACTTACAGAAAAACAGCTTAATAATCAAGGCTGAATTTAAGGACTTGCCGGAGTGTAGCTCAGCCCTGGCTCACTGGGAGCACTCTCACCTTCACCTCTGAC
Organism: Callorhinchus milii; assembly: GCF_018977255.1. NCBI lineage: Eukaryota > Metazoa > Chordata > Chondrichthyes > Chimaeriformes > Callorhinchidae > Callorhinchus > Callorhinchus milii. The sequence continues at coordinate 17,481,690 of NW_024704755.1, read as the reverse complement.
CCCTCACTTCTGAATCAGAAGGTTGTAGGCCAAGTACCAAGTTGGGATTAAGCTGATGCTCCAGTGCAGCGCTGGGGGCGTGTTGTGTTGTCAGAAGTGTCGTGCTTCAGATGAGATGTTAAACCAAGGTCCCGTCTGTGCCTGTTCAGGTGGATGTTAAAGATCCTGTGGCGCTATTCGAAAAGAGAAGGGAGTTTCTCTCCCTCCCGGTGTCCCGGCCAACAATCCCCCAAGTAGAATCGGCCATTCACTCCACGGCTGTTTGTGGGACGGCAGCGTGCGCAACTTGGCTGCTGCGTCCTTCTACAAAACACACAGTCACTACACTTTACAGTAAATCCTGTGAAGTTGCTGGGAAAGCGCAGCAGGTCAGGCAGCATCTATGGAGAGAGGAAAATGAGTCAACATTTCAGGTCGATGACCAAAGGTCGCTGGGAACACTCAGCAGGTCAGGCAGCATCTATGGAGAGCAGGGATTTGAATGTAAGGACCTTTCCGGATGCTGTCTGACCTGCTGAGTGTTCCCAAGCGGCTTCTGTTTTTGTGCAAGGATTGTTAAATTCAAAACACTCCAAAATGCTTCGGATGAGACTTTAAACCAAGGTCCTGTCTGCGGCTGTTCAGGTGGACGTTAAAGATTCCGCTGCGCAACTTGGGAAGGGAAGCTTCTCCTGACGTCCGGGAAGGGAGTTTGTGGCCGGGACATGGGGACTTGATGCTGTGCTGGGAGGAGGGTTTAGAAGGGTCTTCCGATGGAACGATCAGCGAAGAGTCCTGCAGTCAGAAAGACTGGGACAGACGTGTGTTGAAGTTATTTTAGTTGAGGACAGAGAGGCTGAGAGCACCTGTTCAGTGTTCCTTTGTGTCCAAAAGCTTCAGCAAAAGGCTTAGGAATTGTGACTCCAGTTTCTACTCGCACGCATTCCAACACCCTGCGTGAATTATTCATCAATGTTCTTAGTGTAAACTTCAGCTGAAGTGAGTTCTGGGGTGTCTACATCTCCCATTAACACACTGCGTCTCATCCATATTCATGTCAGCTTTAATGAAACATCCTGCGCGGGTGGAGGTGGGGGGGCGGGGAAGCGAGGGGAATGGGAGGGAGTGTTGTTTGTGTGGTGTGTGACTGTGAAGACATTGAGATATTTCGCCGAGAGTGAGATGAATCCCAGACGTCGGAATCCTAATGGGAATTGGGAATGAGCAGCCAGGTCAACGATCAACTTTGCTTTGTCGAGGCGCTATTTGATGTTGATTTTATTTTATATATGCAATGCGTTGGAATTAAAAGCGTCTCCCAAACAGTTACACGGGCAAAGTAATTAGCAACCAAACAGCAAAATACTGCAGATGCTGGAAATCTGAACGAAAGCAGAAGTGGCCAGGAACCTTCAGCGGGTCGGGCAGCATCTATGGAGAGAAGGGATTTGATCCTTCCGGGTCCTTACATTCAAATCCCTTCTCTCCATAGATGCTGCCTGACCGGCTGAGTGTTCCCAGCGACTTCTGTTTTGATAATAACCCTTGCATTTGATACTTATGCCATCAAAGCACTTCACAGGATCTACTGAAAAGTATCGTGACTGTAATTTGTAGGCCATCGCGACAGCCATGGAGTGGGTGAGCAGTTTTATCTGGGGGATTGTTGGCCAGGGGAGCACGTTCACTGTTGCCCCCCAACCCCACTCTCCCTCTGAGTCATTGTAAGGAGGGGCCGGGGTGGGTGGGGGGGAGACAAAGGAAAGGGAAGTGGGGGGGTGACTGTGACATGGGAGCATCACCTCTTTCTCTTGGGACGTCCTTCTGATGTGAAAGGCGCTGTATAAAGGTCATTTGTTGTTTTTCAGCTTGTCCTGGTGAACAAGGGCGATATTGATGCCACCTACAGCCTGGAACCTCCACAGAACATCCTGGCCGCCTCCTTCACCTTTACCCCAGACACAGGGCTGCTGGCCTCAGGCGGGTACCAGGTCATGCAAGTCGTCTTCACATGCTTCGTTCTTGGGCAGTTCACAGAAGATTTCTACTTTGCCATCGAAGGGTCCCCTGATCGAGTCAAACTGACAATTGAGTAAGTCCTGTGGGTGGGCTCCAGAGCAAGTTCCTCAAGGAGCGGGGTGGCTACTAACACCCACCCACTGTCATCTCAACCAGCCCGAATCAGAGGTGATAGGTGCAGCAACCCAACGTGCAAAAGTGATATATAGTGGAGTCCTGTAGTGTAGCTCAGTGGTTAGAGCCCTCGCCTCGCAACTGAGAGATCTGTGTTTGATTCCTGGGCAGGGTGAAATGTTGGGCAAGTTTCCTTATTCCACACGCCTCTGATTACCCAACAGTAAGTAGGAACCTGGTTGTTATTCGATTGGCGGGTTGCTTTTCTGAAGATAATAATCCTTCAATTAAAATAATAATAATTTGGTCACTCAATCCGTGACTGTTTGTGGGACGCTGCTGTGTGCAATTGGCTTCTGCGTTTCGTCCACAAAGTATACAGTCAATTCACTTTACAGTATATTCTGTGAAGCGCTTTGAGACATCTCGGAGGTATGATAAGACTCTATATGAAAAACAAGGATTATTATTATACGGTGTGGGTGTGGTATAGTGATTCTCTTTCCTCACATGTTTACATCTGACACACACAATCGCATGAAAGTCTCTCTGGGGGAACTGTAAGCTCTGAAATAATACAACACTGGGCAGCTCTCCCAGTGCCTGTCTGCACACACACTCAGACACACACACACACACACAGACACAACCCAGCCATTACAACAACAACAACAAATTACATTTGTATAATACATTTCACATCAGGAGAACGTCCCAATGCACTGGATAGTCAGGGTTGGGATTAGGAGGGTGGAGGGCGGGGAGGGTAGAGGAAGCAGGGTGACCAAAGACATGGTTGAAGAGAAGGGTCTTAAATGAGGCAAGGGAGGGGCAAGGCAGAGGGACTGTGGGATGGAGTTCCAGAGGGTGGGGGCAGAGTGGCTGAAGGCCCACCCGCCAATGGTGCGGTGGGCAAGGCGGGGGACGTGAAGCAGGCCGGAGCCCCTGAGTGAGGGAATGGACAGGTTGGTAGGGGATTAGGAGGTGGCAAAGGTAGGGGGAGCAAGATCATGGAAGGCTTTGAAGGTGAGGACCAGTATTTTGAACTGTATCCTCTGTGTGATGGGAAGCCAGTGGAGTTGGGCGAGGATGGAGGTGATAGTGTCACGGAGCCTGGTGGGGAAGAGGACACGGGCTGCAGAGTTCTGGATGATCTACACTATGGAGGGAGGAGTTGGGGAGGCCGACAAGCAGTGAGTGCATCGTCAAGCCTCGATGTTATGAAGGTGTGTATGAGGGTGTCGGTGGCCTGCGGTGTGAGACAGTGGTGGAGCTGGGAGATGTTGCGGAGGTGGGGAAGGCAGAGCGGGTCATGGCGCAGATGTGGTGTAGAAAGGATAGTTGAGACTCAAACAAGGCCCCAAGGTTGCGGACTGGCTCAGTGAGGGGGAGTGAGCCCCATGGATGGTGATGGTTAGGATGGTTAGGAGGCGTTGACGAGAGCCAATCAGGAGCCTCGGTCTTGTTAACGTTCAACTGAAGAAAGTTATGCCTCAACCAGGACTTGATGTCTGACAGACATTCTGTCAGGTCAGCAGTGGGTCCTGGAGTTGAGGCAGAGAGAGAGAGAGTTGGGTGTCATCCGCATACATGTGGAAGTTGACCCCATGTCTGTGGATGATGTCACCAAGAGGGAGCATATAGATATTAATAATAATAATAATAATAATCCTTGCATTTGATATAGCGCTTTTCACGTCGGGAGGACGTCCCAAAGCGCTTCACAGAACACACTGTAAAGTGAATTGACTGTATATTTGTGGGCGAACGCGGCAGCCAATTGCGCACAGCAATGTCCCATAAACAGTCGTAGATTGAAAATGACCAATTTATTATTGTTTTTAGTTTTGGAGGGATTATTATTAGTCTCTGTGTGGAGTAAGGAAATTTGCCCAAGGTTTCGCCCTCTGCCTGGAAGTGAACTCAGGTCTCTCACTTGCAAAGCGAGTGCTCTAACCACTGAGCTACAGGACTCCACGAAGAGGAGGGGACCAAGGACAGAGCCCTGAGGAACGCTGCATGTGATGGTGCGGGGACTGGAGGAGAAGCTGTTAGTGGAGACACAGTGGAGACGGTGTGAGAGGTAGGATTCGAACCGGGCAAGGACAGGTCCATGAAGGTTGAGCTGAGAGTGGAGGTGTAGGAGGATAGAATTGTTGAAGGCAGCAGAGAGTCGAAGAGATAGAGAGAGCCCTGGCACAGATGAACAGAATGTCGTTAGTGACTTTGATCAGGGCATTACACAATGTCTATACACACACACACTCACTAGACATTAGAGCAGTAACCGTGTCTACACACACACATACACCAGACATTACAGCACAGTGACTGTGTCTATGCACACACACAGGCCATTAATAATTGTCAGCAATTTCCCAGCATCTCCGAGCAGTTCAGAGATTGGCTGGGGTGCAGCTTCACGTGAGCCTGAAGTTGGGTGGGGGGAGAGATGGGGGGGAGGAGGTGACCACAGACGCAATTAAAAAAGTAAATACTAAGGCAGAATGTGAAGAGAGACAGACAGAGAGGGGGCAAGATGGAGTTTATTTTCTCTCTTTGGCCATTCCTGTGGTCACCTCTCTCTCCAGCTCAGCGTCAGGCTCCGCCACTGTTATGCGCTCTGAGACATGACGTGTAGGTGGGATGCACGGAAATCTTGGTTTGGATACTCTTAAGCACGGTGATGGATTTCCGCATGTGGCAGACACCCAGCTGACAAAAAAAAGGACACTGTATAAATGGACCCTTCAGATTGTTGTTGCTGCTGTTGCTGTTGTTGTTGTTGAGGGAGGAATTCAAGTGATTAGCAGTGTAGGATTGGAAAGCAGATTCACTGGTGGAGTCCTGTAGCTCAGTGGTTAGAGCACTCACATCGCAAGTGAGAGGACCTGGGTGTGATCCCGGGCAGGGCGAAATATTGGGCAGGTTTCCTTACTCCACACGCCTCTGTTTACCCAGCAGTAAGTAGGAACCCAGTTGTTGGTTGATTTGTGAATCGCTTTTCCGGGGGTAATAATCCCTTCAATAATAATAATAATTTGGTCACTCAATCCGCAACTGTTTGTGGGACACTGCTGTAAGCAATTGGGCTGCCGTGTTTCACCCACAAATATACACAATCAATTCACCTTACAGTGTTTCCCGTGAAGCGCTTTGAGACGTTTCGAAGATGTGAAAAGATGTTATTTCAAATTCAAGGATTATTATTATTTATAGTGGGGTGTGGGGTTGGGGGTAAAGTAGCAACTGAGAGTGAACGTGTGTGGGCAAGGAGTGAAGTGACCTGTGTCTGGGGTGTGAGAGGCTTTTTCAAAGGGATTATTATCCCCGGAAAAGCGATCCACCAATCGACTAACAACAGGGTTCTTATTTACTGCTGGGTAAACAGAGGCTTGTGGTGGAGTAAGGAAACTTGCCCAATGCTTTGCCCTGCCCGGTAACGTGTGTGGACAAGGAGTGAAGTGACCTGTGTCTGGGTTGTGAGAGGCTGACACTGGGGGCTACAGGCTGCTGTGCTGTGCGGCGATTGTGTCGGGACCCCCTCACAACAGGGACCAGCGACCCCTCTAACCCGCTTCCTCCGAGATCACCGTGCTCCTGCTTAATACTACTTGGTTTTGTTTCCGAGTCAGGGAGAGACTCCACCTGGGTCTAGATTGACGGAGGGAGGGAGGGAGTGGGTTAGAGGGGTCGCTAGTCCCTGTTGTGAGGGGGTCCCGACACAATCGCCGCACAGCACAGCAGCCTGTAGCCCCCAGTGTCAGCCTCATTATCAGCTCGGAGTGCCCAGGATTCTGGTTACTGTTAAATTCAGTCTGAACTTTGAATCCAGTTCTCGTTCTGTCGTTCGTGAAAGAAACTTATGGGGAACAAGAACGACTTTGAAATGAAGGGCAAGATGTGGTGCGTGTGAGAAGCTGATAACAAAGCCAATGTATTAGCTGTATGAAATGGTGGGAATGTGTAGCCAGTAATGTGTCAGAGAGCAGCGTTGCAGCCTGTCCATCCATCCCCGGCTTGTGTTGTGAGAAACGCCAAGTCTTTCTCCCTCTCTGTGTGTTTGCGCGCAGTCACCTTGACTTGCTTTCATTATCATTGAAACGCGCTGAGCAGACACCTTGTGACTGCTAACAGCGCCTTCCCCCCCCCCCCACCCCCCCACCTCCCAGCTTCTCAGATGCTTTATTAATTGCTGCAGCCCGCCCTCCCCGCTCCAGCGTGTTACTAACGGCTTGTGTTCCGCAGGGGCTGTGTCATAGGACCCACGTTCCACTTCAGTTCGCCCACACTCAACTTCGGAGACGTCTCGTTTGGTGAGTACGTGGCGCACTAGTGCCCCCCAATGGCCCGTTAGTCTGAAACAAGCCCTTGGACAAACGGGTCGGTTTTCCTGCAGTTTTAAACACAGGAACATAGAAACAGGAGGAGGCCATTCAGCCCCTCCAGCCTGTTCCACCATTCTATAAGATCATGGCTGATCTGCACCTCAAGTCTAATTAACCGCCCTTGCCCCATATACCTTGATACCCTGACCTAACAAACATCTACCCACAACAACAACAAAATGACATTTATAGAGCGCCTTTCCCATCGGGAGGACGTCCCAAGGTGCTGGACAGTCAGAGGTCAGGACCTAAGCAGGGGGGAGGGGTGGGGTAAGGGGGAGGGGTGGGGTAGGGGGGAGGGAAGGCAGAGAGGTGGGAGGGCTACTGAAGGCACGATTGAAGAGGAGGGTCTTGAGACCGGCCTTGAAGGAGGTGAGGGAGGAAGCGAGGCCAAGGGACCATGGGATGGAGTTCCAGAGTGTGGGGGCAGAGAGGCTGAAAGCCCGGCCACTGATGGTAGGGTCGGGTCGGGCGGGAGACATGGAGCAGCCGGAGCTGAACGGAGGGAGTGGGCGGGTTGGTAGGGAGTCAGCAGGTCAGAGAGGTGGGAGGGGGCAATGCCATGGATGGCCTTAAAGGTGAGGACCAGGATCTTGAACTCGATCCTCTGGGGGATGGGGAGCCAGTGGAGTCGGGCGAGGGTGGGAGTGATGGGGTCGGGCGAGGGTGGGAGTGATGGGGTCGGGCGAGGGTGGGAGTGATGGGGTCGGGCGAGGGTGGGAGTGATGGGGTCGGGCGAGGGTGGGAGTGATGGGGTCGGGTGAGGGTGATGGGGTCGGGCGAGGGTGGGAGTGATGGGGTCACTGGTGCGTGAGAGTACATGAGCTGCAGAGGTTTGGATGATCTGCAGTTTGTGGAGGGAAGAGTTGTGAAGCCGATGAGGAGGGAGTTCCTGTAATCGAGCCTTGAGGTGACGAAGGTGTGGGTGGGGGTTTGGGGGCTGAGGGGTGAGGCAGTGGCGGAGTCTGGCAATGTTGCGGTGGTGGTGGTAGGCAGTGCCCGTCATGGTGCGGATGTGGGGGAGAAAGGACAGTTCAGGGTCAAACAAGACTCCCAGGTTCCTGACCGGCTTAGTGAGGTTGAGTGTGCAGCCATGGAGGCTGATGTTGCCAGTGCCCGAGGTGCGGAGGCGCTGGCACGAGCCAATCAGAAGGGCCTCGGTCTTGCTGACGTTCAGTTGGAGAAAGTTGTCCCTCGTCCAGGACTTGATGTTGGACAGGTTTGAAGATGTGAATGGATTCAGCCATAATTCACAGCCTTTTGGGGAGGGAGAGAGTTCCAGATTCCCACTGGCCTTTCACATAAAGGGATGGAATATTCCCAGGGAGACTCCCTGGCTGCCCTTTAGGGGGATGTTTAAGGTCGAGGGGAATGCGGAGCCCTCTGCCCGTCTCAGGTTGCGTGTTTTAGCTGCTGCTCCCAATCAGAGTTGCTTTCCCCCAAAATGCTCTGTCCTCTCCCTGCATTGTTGTTGTTGTTTTTGGCACAAACCTGACAGTTACACACTAGCATTTGATATAGTTTTTTTCACATCAGGAGGCCATTCTGAACCGCTTCTGTTACGTGTATTTGCACACAGTACTGTGCTCCATACAACCGTGATGTGAATGACCCATTTTATTTGGGAGATTGGCGGTGAAGGAGGGGGAAACACCCTTCTCTTTTTGCAACATGTCATGGGATCTTTAATGTCCATCTGAACAGGCAGATGAGACATTAGTTTAATGTCTCATCTGAAGGACGGCATCTCCGACAATGCAGTGGTCCCCCAGCTCTGTTCTGGAATGTCAGCTTGGAATATGAGTTCACCTGACACCCAACCTTCTGACTCGGAGCCGGGGCTGACACCGGTGCTTGTCAAAGATAATTGGATAAAAATTCGAAAAAGAATATTAAAGGTGGGCAGGTGAGCTGGAGATTAGGCCACCTATACATGGCCTGTGTCACCCGACTTACCTAATTTAGGCACAGGTTGGTGTGAACCAAAGCTTGGGGACCCCAGAGTGTACATTGGGGTAACTGCTGGAGTCTAACCATCCAAAACAGCATAGCTTGCTATTGAGAGCACTGTCAGGCAAGCTTTCCTGCTGCTTGTACAACAACTGCTAGGACAACAACCACAACAAAATTACATGTGTAAAGCTCCTTTCACATCGGGAGAACGTGCCAAGGCCTGGACATTCAACGTTACAGACCTGAGCTGGGGGTCAGGGTCGGGGAAGATGGAGGGTGGGGGGGGGGGTGGAAGAGGGTGATCGAAGGCACGGTCGAAGAGGAGGGTCTTGAGATGGGTCTTGAAGAAAGCAAGGGAGGGGGCGAGACAGAGGGACTGCGGGATGGAGTTCCCGAGAGTGGGGCAGAGTGGCTGAAGGTCCGCCTGCACAAGGGTAGAGCGAGCGAGGCGGGGGACATGAAGCAGGCTGGAGCCGACAGGATGGTAGGGGGTTAGGAGGTGGCAGAGGTCGGGGGAGCAAGGCATTGGAGGGCTTTGAGGGTGAGGACCAGGATCTTGAACTGTATCCTCTGTGTGAGGGGAAGCCAGTGGAGTCGGGTGAGGATGGTGGTGATGGGGTCACGGAGTTTGTGCGGGAGAGGACACGGGCTGCAGAGTTCTGGATGATCTGCAGCCTGTGGAGGGAGGAGTTGGGGGCCGACAAGGAATGAGTTTGCATAATCAAGCCTGGATGTTATGAATAGGACCACCCTACCCACTAGGCCTAAGGGTCAACGAGAGCTGAATGGGATAACTCTCTGCCCGCAGTGACTGGTCTGTTCTGCTGATGAGCCAGGCTGGGCTGTGCTGTCATCAGTGAGTGCCCTGGAATATTGCAAGAACCGGACTAGAGACTGTCACAGAGGGCTGGCTCGATTTGTTTTGTTGTCAACCTCGTCACTTTGAAGCCAATTCCCCTATCCACCTCCCCCCCTCCCCCCCCACCACCACCTGTCTAGTCCCCGGCCTTTATCAAATGCCTTTCACCCTCGCTCTGCACCCTCAAAGCTCTGGGATTCTCTCCCTCAATCCCCCCCCGCCTCACCCCATCTCGCTCCCCCCACCCCCCACTCAAATCCCGCCTAAAGACCTTCCTTTTTGATGGTGCTTACGGTCACCTCCCACCTCCCTCTCCCCCTGGTCGGGGTCAGACTCCGCTACTGATAAGCGCTCCAGGACGTTATATAAATGCCTGTTGTTGTTGTTGGAGCTGTGTGGTTGCAATGTGGCAGGTGGGTTGCCGCAGGGTGACGCTGCTGTGACAGCAGAAGGTTGATCTTGTAATAATCTCAGCGTTGGTCGGTCTGCCCACAGGTTAATTGCTACACACTGTTGTGTTTGGCTTACTGTGAGCTGAGAGTGGAGGGCTGATTACAGGACTGCCAGTGACTGAGAGCTGAGTCGGACTCTCACACAGAGCCCCGGCCAGCACGATATTCCTGAGAAAGATATTGAGCAGAACAGTATTACACCCAGTCTGTGAATGCCTCTCCAATGGCTTGGAGATGTTTGTGCTGGCAGAATGCCCGGTACAGCACAGGCAATGTGCTGCGAGCCGACTCCTGGCTTGTCACAGCAAGGATTATTATTATTATAAAGTGTGAGATGGTGTCCCAGGCTGTTGTCAGCACCGACAGGGGGTCCTCACACAATCACCAGGAGTCTCACTATCCAACCTCTCTCCTCCTCCTCTCCGTCTCCCTCCTCCTCTCCGTCTCCCTCCTCCTCTCCGTCTCCCTCCTCCTCTCCGTCTCCCTCCTCCTCTCCGTTTCCCTCCTCATCTCTGTCTCCCTCCTCCTCTCTGTCTTGGGCCTTCAGCCTCTCTGCCCCCACCTACTGGAACTCCAACTGACAGTCCCTTTGCCTCACTCCCTCCTAAAGGGTCACCAGGGCTCCTGTGTTCCTTATTTCCTGAATGTCTTTGCTGCTTTCAACACCATCAACCACTCCATCCTTCTACACTGGCTCTACCCCACGGTTCTGTCCTATCCTGGTTTCACTCTTACCTTCCCATCTTCATTGTTGGATTACCTTTAAGAAAATAAGGACCAATTAACTAGGACCATTGAACGGGGATCAGGAGTAGAAAAGCAGGAAGCAGGGAGATCTGACTGGAGGCTTTTTGGTTGGATTGCTTTGATGTGTAACTTGCGAGCTGAGAATAAAAGAGTTTTCTTCAGATTGTGTGTTCAGAACATAACATTAATTTTGTTTTGTCTTAATATGCTTCACCTTCTGTACCTACACAGTCCCATGCAGTGTTCTTCAGGGCTTTATCCTCGTTCCTCTCCTCCTCACTATCTATCTTCTCCTTGGTGACAGCATCTGCAGACGTGGGGTCCATTTCCACAGGTATGCGGATGACACCCAACTCTATCTCTCTGCCTCCACTCTCGCTTCCAGGACCACTATTATCCTGACTGATTGCCTGTCAGATGCCTCTAACTTTCTACAGCTGAATGTCACCGAGACCAGAGAGAGAGTTTGTGGAATAGTAAAAGGAAATGTCAGACATCACAGAGGAGAGATAAAGCAGAGAGATAAGAAATTGGGATCTGTACGGTTTTAACCGATCAATAATTAATCTGCTCTGGATAAAGTCTTTTATTAAATGTAATTTCTATTTACAATCCAGGTTTCCCGAGCGTGATAACCTGCTGCCTGACAAACTCCTCGCTGGTCCCCATGACATTTGACCTGCGAGTCTCTGGTGACGGAACGGGAGAGCCCAGTCTGACCAGCCTCAAGTACATCTCGAAAATCAGGCAGCCTAGGAAGGGCAAAGGAGGGGCAAACCCCAAGGAGTTCACTATAGAGCCCTTCCATGGGGTGGTCAGATCCCAGGGCAAAATGGACCTGCAGGTATTGCCACGTGGCCTCACACTGAGCACAGGCGTGAGATTATTTTTTCCCCCAAAAAAATGTATCCATCAATCCACGACTGTTTGTGGGACACTGCTGTGCGCAATTGGCTGCCGTGTTTTGCCCACAAAATATAGTCAAATCACTTTACAGTATATTCTGTGAAGTGCTTTCAGATGTGTTATATCAAATGCAAGGATTATTAGTGATAATAATATTATCTTTGCAGATGATCCATTGCTTGCATGCATCTGTATTGTTTTAACAGATTAATAATTAACCTGCTCTGGAGGGAGAGAGCAAGTGTATTGACTGCATTTGTAGGTGAACATGCAGCTAATCAGTGTGCATTGTCCTGACAAGACATGATAATAATCCTTGCATTGATCCAGCACCTTTCAGGAAGACAGGAATCCCAACGCCACTTCACAGGATTTACTGTAAAGTGCAGTGTCTGTGTGTTTTGTCGGCAATTTACAACAACAGTATTTGACAACCAGCCATTGAGCGAGAGACCAATTTTATCTGAAGGATTGTTGGCCAGGACACCAGCAGAGAGAAACTCCCTTCTCTTTGCAAACAGTGCCATGGGATCTTTAACATCCATCTAAACAGGCAGACGGGACCTTGGTTTAATGTCCCATTGTCACACTTCTGACAATGCAACACCCCCCAGCACTGCATTGTGCTGGAGTGTCAGCCTAGACTATAGGAGTTCCAAGTCCTAGACTATAGTGCAAGTGAGAGACCTGAGTTCAATTCCAGGCAAAGGGCCAAAGGAGGACGTCCCAAAGCGCTTCACAGAACACACTGTAAAGTGAATTGACTGTATATTTGTGGGTGAACGCAGCAGCCAATTGCACACAGCAATGTCCCACAAACAGTCGTGGATTGAAAATGACCAATTTATTATTGGTTTTGGTTTTGGAGGGATTATTATTAGGCTCTGTGTGGAGTAAGGAAACTTGCCCAAGGTTTCGCCCTGACCTGCCTGGAATTGAACCCAGGTGTCTCGCTTGCAAGTAAATAAGTAATAATAATAATTTAGTAACACAATCCACAACTGTTTGTGGGTCGCTGCTGTGCGCAATTGGCCGCCGTGTTTGCCCACAAATATGCAGTCAATTCACTTTGCAGTATATCCTGTGAAGCGCTTTGGTCTAGAAGACGTGAAAAGCGCTATATCAAATGCAAGGATTATTATTATTATATTTCAGTGTGTGCAATTTGGCTATCATGTTCGGAGCGGGGGGAGGGGAGCGAATGTGGGGGATTGGGGGGAAGGGGTTTGAGACTGTTGGGGACAGCCAGGAGCGACCTCATGCTCAGTGACGGAGCTCTGTGATAACCAGGGGATGTGTGAAGCCAGAACCAGCCGAGCTCCCCTTGAACGTCACTGTCAGACTTTGAGAAACTGCTATCAGAACCTTGGCTTTAGAACAACTTGTGTTGCTCCAGTGCCTTTCACTTCAAAGTTTCACAACCTGCTTTAACGAGCGAGGTTAATTAGAAATGAAGTAAATGTTGTCACAGAGCCAAATCCGGCAGCTGATGTGCACCTGGGATGTCCTCTAGTTTGCAGCTCAGAGAGAGAGCAATCATGTGTGCTCGCTCGCTCGCTCACTGTAATGTCACCATTTATTATTCACTCCACTTTCTAGCTCTTTCCCCTTCATCACAGGCAGCTCAATCAACTCTCCCCACGCTGTCTGCCTCACTCACTCACTTACTCACTCAGTCACTCTGGCCTCTGAGGCAGAAGGTTGTGGATTCAGGCTATTCAGCTCTTAACCCTGCAGCCAACGCCCTAACGGGAAGGTTGGTCCTAGCTGGACAAGCAGCGGGAAAACTTGCTGGACAGCAATATCAATGGCAAGCTGTGTGGATTTAGCTGGTTAGACTCCAGCAATTACCTCAATGCACACTCTGGGCACCCCAAGCCTTGGCTCTTGTCAACCTGTGCCTAATACTTTCTGGAATTAGGTAAGCAGGATACATCCCTCAAGGGAGAGAGAGAGAGAGCGTTCCATTCCAACAATCTATCTTTGGGATTTCCATGTGTGCCTGGAATTCTCAGCTTGGTTTGGATCCTTTTAAGCACGGTGTTGGGTTTCCGCGTGTGTCAGACACCCGGCTGGGCAAACAAAAAAGGCCCACATCAGGGTTTTGAGCTCTCAGTCTAGGCTACTGGGGCAGTGCAACATTTTCAGAGGTGCCATCCTTCAGATCAGACTTTGAATTGAGGCCCCGTGTGGGGCTGTTCAGGTTGATGTTAAACATCTCATGGCGCTATTTGAAAAGAGAAGGGATTTTCTCTCTCCCAGTATCCAGGCCGATAATCCCTCAAATAAAATTTGTCGCTCACTCCATGGCTGTTTGTGGGCACATTGCTGTGCGCGAACTGGCTGTCATGTTTGCCCACAAAATACACAGGTGACACTGTTTTGAGATGTTTTGACAATGTGCTGGAGTGCTGTTATTATGGTAAACCCCTGATATCTCAACCCTGGCTTAACTTGTCACTATCACTTAAGTCACCATGCTGTCAATATCCCAGACTCATTCATTTATATGTTTATACATTTGCTTGACTTGTAGCTCTGGAGAACTCGTCACCGAGATCTTTTCGCTTGGAGTGTTGAGTTATCGGGAGTTTACTGTATGTGTGTTAATGTCTCACTGAGGTGTTCCTCCCAGGCAGGGCGAAAGCTTCGGCAAGTTTTCTTATTCCACATGCCTCTGTTTGTCTAGCAGTAATTAGGAACCCAGATAGTCAATTGGTGGATTGTTTTTCCGTGGGTAATAATCCCTTCAAAAATATACATAAATAAAAAAATGTGGTAACTCAATCCACGGCTGTTTGTGGGATGCTGCTTGTGCAATTGGCTGCCGTGTTTCGCCCACAAAGTATACAGTGAAATCACTTTACAGTCTATCCTGTGAAGGGCTTTGAAATGTCTAGAATACATGATAAGGCGCTGTATCAAATGCAAGGATAATTATTATTTTATTATTATTGCCCGTGTCTCTGGCAGATCACGCTGTGCTCCAACTCACTGAAGAAGTATGAGTTGGCCTTGGTTGTGGATATTGAGAACGTTCATGAGGAAGTGATGGGGATCCCTATTCAGGCCCGGTAAGCCTCTCCTCTCTCTCAGCTCAACTCCATCCCAGCCCCAGACGCTCAGCCACAGAGAGAGCACAGCATCAATATTTAATAACCTGAAAGTACATTATGGCATTAAGAGAGACTTCAGTCCATTACAGCTTTAAGCCCCTGCAGAATTAGCTTGTTAAGTGTTTCTTTATGCTTAATTTCTGTTATTTCTGCTCTGTCGATCGCGGGCCAGAGGGACTGATATGCTGCATTTCACAACCCCTGAATTTGGTGAATCAGGCGTAATTTTGAAGCCGGTTGTTAACCCCCACCCACAGAAAATTAACCCCCACCCACAGAAAATTAACCTCCACCCACAGAAAATGAACCCTCACCCACAGAAAAAAAGGTGGATAAGACTGTGGCCAAAATAGGACCCAGTATGGGATCCAGTATAGAGAACTGGTTAGAGGTATAATGTGATTTTTATGTATTTTCCAAAATGACTGGTTTAATGGTGTAAATACTCTGCTGTGCTCTTCCCCCTGCTGTTGATGGTGGGTCAGTGTGATGTGAGGAGTGCTGTTCTTCTGGAGCCGGAGCTCTGATCACTGTGTGTCTTGCCCTCTCTTGTCCTCACAGCTGTGTGGTGCCCAATGTGCAGCTGCTGACCTCCGAGCTGCAGTTTCAACGATGCTTTCTCAAGTACCCGTATCAGAAAATAGTCAGACTTTACAACAGCAGCAAGCTTCCAGCATGCTACGGGATAATTGAGCAGGTCAGTGCTCATTACAATGGCTCAGAGCTCCGACGCCTCCCATCCCATTCCCTGCTCTCTCCCCATGGTGTCTGTGCTGGTGCTCGCTCCCCCACTGGAGCTCTCTACTCTAACCCCATTCCCTGCTCTCTCCCTATCATTTCTGTGCTGGTGCTCGCTCCCCCACTGGTCAAAAAGTTGTGCGTTCGAGTCTCACTTTGGGACTTTGAGCTCAGGGTCCATCTGCCTGTTCAGGTGGATGTTAAAGATCCCTTACACTGTTAGAAAAGCGATCAGAATCTTACTCAGTGTCCTAGCCCACAATCCCCCGGCTACATTGGCCATTCCCCTCATGGCTGTTTGTCGAACCTTGTTCGTGTGAATTGGCTGCCAAGTTTGCCTGCACTGCACAGACTACACAACTCTGACAGCAATTACTTTGTAATCAATTGCAACGATTATTTTCACTGAAGAGAGAAATTCCCCCTGAAGTTTCATTTACTCTATTTCTTAGCACTTCAGAGCATCTATCACCCTTGTATGTGTGTGTGTTGTGTGTTTGTGTGTGTGAGAGTTAGAGAGGGGGGTAAGTGGGGTCACCCTGGAACTGAACTGGCTCCAAAGTGATGTGATGGACAACGGAATGTCAGAGTTGAGCCCATCACCTGTGGCGGTCTCCAGTCCCAGGTCTTGTCCCAGGCAGGTCCACACCTACTCCAGGGCACTGGTGACAGCACCTGGAAGGGCAGATCAGTCACTGGGACGAATCCTCCCATCAGCTTCTCATGATCTCTCTGCCGCCTGCAACACTGTCCACCACCTCTCCTCTCAGTTCCACCTTCATGGTTCTCCTGGTTTCACTCTTACCCAATCTCAAAGTCTCCACTTTGTCTCTTCAACTGGCTTCTCCTCCCTCCTCCACACTATCACGTGTGGAATTGCTCAGCGCTCTAACCTCGGTTCTCTTTAATGTCTACATCATCCCAGGCAAGGGGTTAACTTCCACATGTATGGAGATAGCACCCTCTATGTCTTTGCCTCCACCCCCTGACCCCAGGACCACTGCCATACTGACTGAACGGGATTGATGGAACAGTGATGCTGGGAGAGAGCCTGCCACTTTGGTCTCAGACATATCCATTTTTAAGTTAATTGAAGCCTTGCAGTGGGAGAAGCT
Organism: Callorhinchus milii; assembly: GCF_018977255.1. Taxonomy (NCBI): domain Eukaryota; kingdom Metazoa; phylum Chordata; class Chondrichthyes; order Chimaeriformes; family Callorhinchidae; genus Callorhinchus; species Callorhinchus milii. Next base: position 17,465,304 of record NW_024704755.1, on the reverse strand, counting down.
GATCCTCCTCCATTGCTCTTGACCTGATTGAGCAGTAACCTCTGCCCCTGCCCTTCCATCTACTATCCCCTCCACATCTTGCCCTCACAAACTGGCCACTACCCATCCCTCCCTCCACACCTTCGAACCTGTCTCCCACTCCTCTCTCACCACCATTATTAACCGGCATGAAACTGACCACCTGCTCCCTCGATCCCATCCCTACCCCTCTCCTTACCTTCCAGTTCAACCTTCTGGGTTGATGAGGACGAGGAGGCAGAGGTTCATCAAATTGAGGCTTGACTATGCACTCCCTGCTTGTCGGCCCCCAACTCCTCCCTCCACAGGCTGTAGATCATCCAGAACTCTGCAGCCCGTGTCCTCTCCCGCACCAAACTCCGTGACCCTATCACCCCCATCCTCACCCGACTCCACGGGTTTCCCATCACACAGAGGATACAGTTCAAAATCCTGGTCCTCACCTTCAGCGCCCTCCATCGCCTTGCTCCCCCCGAACTCTGCGATCCTCTACCCTCCTACCATCCTGCCCGCTCCCTCCGATCAGTGGGCTCCGGCCTGCTTCACGTGCCCCGCATCACCCGCCCCACCATTGGCGGATGGGCCTTCTACATTCTGCCCCTATCCTCTGGAACTCCATCCTGTGTCCCTCTGCCTTGCCCCCTCCCTTGCCTCCTTCAAGACCCAGCTCAAGACCCTCCTCTTCGACTTTGATTACCCTGCTTCCCCACCCCCCCGCCCTTCCCGACCCCGACCCCCAGCTCAGGTCCGAAACACTGACTGTCCAGTGCCTTGGGACGTCCTCCCAACATGAAAGGTGCTATACAATGTAATTTTGTTATTGTTGTTGCCCACCCTCCCTGCCCACCCCTCCTTACCCACCCCTGCCCACTCTCCCTCCCTGCCCACCCCTCCTTACCCACCCCTGCCCACTCTCCCTCCCTGCCCACCCCTCCTTACCCACCGCTGCCCACCCTCCTTCCCTCAGTTGGTCGTCTCTGAGCCAGAAGGTTGTGAGCAACATCGGGGCTTTGAACTCACAGTCTGGGCTGACTCTCCAGTGCAGTGCTGGAGGAATTGCTGCATTGTTGGAGGTGCCGTCCTTCAGATGAGACGTTAAACCAAGGTCCTGACTGTTCAGGTGGAATTTAAAGATCCCGCGGCACTATTTGAAAAGAGAAAGGAGTTTCCCTGATGTCCTGGCCAACAATCTCCCAGATAAAATTTGACTGTGCACTTCAGGGCTGTTTGTCAGATGTTGCTGTGTACAAATGCTGCGTTCATCCACAAATACACAGTTACTACGCTCTGAAGATGTTAAAGGGGTTTATCTGTCACCTGTTTATGACTGTCAGCGACAGTGGTCCTCACGGTGAGCTGGGGGCACAGACCTTCCTGGGGTTGATGTTTCTGTTTTATTTCCCACAGGATAGAACAGACAATCCCAGCCTTCTGTACTCCTGCCTGGAGCCATACGGCATTATCCAGCCTTTGTCCTCCCTGGATGTCCCTTTCCAGGTGGAGGTGCAGCACCTAGGCAGCCAGATGGAGGTCGCTAAGATATTTATATTGGGCCAAACTGAAGCTTTCATGGTGAGTGGGATCTTTATCAAGACAGGAATAAAAATGTTCTAATTGAGAGTTACATAGAAATGGGGCAGAGAGGGGAAAGCGTGTGATTGTGTGTGTTAATGTTAGCCAAAGCTCTAATGGGTAGTGTGGTCCCTAGCTGGACAAGCAGCAGGAAAGCTTGCCAGGTAATGCTCGCAATGGCAAGCTGTGCGGTTTTAGATGGTACACCAATAATAATAATAATAATAATCCTTGCATTTGATATAGCGCTTTTCACGTCGGGAGGACGTCCCAAAGTGCTTCACAAAACACACTGTAAAGTGAATTGACTGTATATTTGTGGGCGAACGCGGCAGCCAATTGCGCACAGCAATGTCCCACAAACAGTCGTAGATTGAAAATTACCAATTTATTATTGTTTTTGATTTTGGAGGGATTATTATTAGGCTCTGTGTGGAGTAAGGAAACTTGCCCAAGGTTTCGCCCTCTGCCTGGGATTGAACTCAGGTCTCTCGCTACCTGATACCCCAATGCATACTCTGGGATCTGTTACATTCTCTGTCTGTTGCCCTGTCATCATAACGCAATAAGGTCCACCCTGCGAGGAACTTAAAATGGTTTGTGAATTCCGAATCCGACAGGTTTATGTGTGGGTGTGACTGACGCTGATCTCCCATTCCTGACTGTCATGAAGGCTCTGGCAGATTCTCCTCGGAGATCAATATACCAGAGGAGAGCCGGGGTGGAGAGGAGACACTCCTTAGTTTGGGCAGGGTTTGCAATTCCTGAATCCTCTCACAATCCCACCGTTTGTGTATTACCAGTGTCCGTCTGATGCTCTCTCTCTCTCTCTGAGCAGAATGTTCTCTTGTCCGTTATGGGTGAGGGGCCAGTGGTCCACATCACCCCAACCAAGATCGACTGGGGCAAGATTCAGGTCCTTAGAGACATCCCCAGGATCATCCACCTTTCCAACGAGTCGCTCATCCCAGCCAAATTCACAACTGAGATGGTAAGCCATTCACAGCCAATAATAAATATCAGCAATAACTGTACCCAGTGATAAACATCAGGTTATATTTAGACTAATTAGACTATCCAGAACTCTGCAGGCTGTGTTATGGGAGCCTGTGCAGGCTCCCATAACGGGTTCCATGAGCCTATCAGCCCCAACCTCGCCCAGCTCCATTGGCTCCCCATCCCATGATTTGAGTTTAAAATCCTTGTCCTCACCTTTAAATCCATCCATGTTCTTGCCCAACCCAACCTCTGTGACCTTCTTGATGCTTACTGACTCAGCCGTTCCCTTCACTCAGATTCACCCCTGCCCCAAAGCCTTTCTGCCCCCACTCTCTGGAACCCCATCTCGGAGTCCCTCCAGCTCGCTCCCTCCTTCCCTCGCCTTGTGCAAGGTCCATCTCAAGACCTTCCTCTTTCACTGCATTTTCAGTCATCTCCCCCACCTCCCCCGCACTTGGCTCCCACATTATCAGATGCCCAGATGGTCTTGTTAAGTGTTTTGCGATGTCCTCCCAACATGAAAGGTGTTAAATAAATATAAATATAATTTGTATTAGTAGCATCACATAGTAGTATCTTATAAAGATTATCATGTTTCCTGTAATCAAATAATAAGAAATAATAGGAAGGATTTCAATGCCTTGGAGAGGGCGCAGAGGAGATTTACCAGAATAGTACCAGTGATGAGGGATTTTAGTTATGCGGAGAGGCTGGGATTGTTCTCCTTGGAGCAGAGAAGGTTAAGGGGAGATTTAATAAAGGTGTTCACAATTATGAGGGGATTTGGGAGAGTAGATCAGGAGAAACTGTTTCCTCTACTGGGTGGATCAGTAACCAGGGCACATAGATTCAAGATAATTGGCAAAGGAACCAGAGGGAAAAATTTTTTACCCAGAGAGTTGTTAGGGTCTGGAATGCACGGCCTGAGAGGGTCGGTGGGAACCAATTCAATAACAACTTTCAAAAGGGAATTGGATAGGGAGTTGGAAAGGGAAAATTTGCAGGGATTTGGGGAGAGAGCGGGGGAATGGGACTGATTGGGCAGCTCTTCCAAACAGCACAGGCCTGATGGGCCGAATGGCCTCCTTTTGTGCTGTAATATTCTATGATTCTATGAAGGTGAGCGGTGTTCACTGGTGGCAATTCTCCCTGTCTGTTACTCTTGTCCATGTCATGTTACACCAGATACCTTCTCTCAGTGAGACTGTGTAACATGGTGAGGACTTCAGGAGAGGAATGATCTGGACTGACTGCTGACCTGCGCAGTGTGTGACCAGACATGGAAGTGCAGGCTGTGATTGTATTGATTGACATTCACACCAGAGTAACCTATCAGTGATTTATGCAGAGGTTTCATATAACTCGCTCTGAGTCCAGCTCACAGACACGGAATGTAGAGCGTCCAGGACAGTTTGTCCTGAGACAGGCCTGGTCTGGCTGCTCACTCCACTCAGTTACAGCATTGACAATACAACCACACTGGCATTGGATGTTGTGCTGTGTTCCACTGAATGTGTATAAGATCCAGACGGGAAGGGGAGGGGGAGTGTCTAAAAGAGAGTTTAGGAGAAACTACTTCACACAGAGGGGAGTGAGATTGTGTAACTCGCTGCCTGAAGCGGTGGTGGAATCAGATAGTGTAGATGTATTCAAGAGGAAGCTGGACCTTCACATGAGGGAGCGGGGAGGAGAAGGGTGTGGGAGAGAGGGAGGGAGGGGTGGAGGAGACTCGTATTAGAGTATAAACACTGTGTAGTCCCTGTTCTTATACAGTTATTTCTAGAGCTAATATTGCTGGGGAAGCTGTTGCGATTTCCAAACCAAATCTCACTCATAACTGGCGCATTATTGGGAAGGATTGAGCTCCGAGCTGTAGCTATGTTCAGCCCTATGTTGGGATCATTACTGCAGAACTTCTGATCTAAGGACTTTGATCTGCTTTCACAAAGAGGAAACAAACAGTTCTTGAACTTAAGTACTTGGTTACTAGACTCAGGCCGGGCTTGCCCTGCCAGAGAGGCCATCCGGTCACCTGACCTGCGTGGGTGGCCGTGAAGTTATGGTTCAGGTCCGCATTGTCCTTTGACAATTTGGGGCCTAGAAGCGTTTGGGGGGAGGGGCTAGTCTGCGGGGACAACCCTCGTTCCCAAAGTGGAACTAATTTGGGCTAATTTGGCTTAATGGGGGTTGAGCAGGTCTAACCTCGCCCACCAATAATACATAATTAAACACACACACACACTGGTTGGGTCGTGTGTCCTGTTTCCATGCTGTACACTCTATGGAAATCAAAGCTTTACATAATTAGTTACCCTGAAGTAGAGACATTGTTAAATAAGCAAAACACAGCAGCCAGTCTGTGCCAGAGCTTGGCGTTCATGTCAGATGAACCTATCAGTGTATTTCAAAGAGGGAGAGTGTTCCTGGTCTCCAGGTGAACTTCCGTCAGTAAAGTGCAGCAACAACAATAGTGTAGTGGGCTGTCCACTGTCCTCAGTACCCAGGACTGTCCAGGCAATTAAAGTGTTTATAACGTGGGGTGTGGATTGCCAGACCTGCAGCTCTAGTGTTAAACATGTTCCCCACCATGATGTGTGTTGTGTATTAATGGGCCGATGAGATGACTGACTTACCCAGTGTGAGCCGTGCACTTGCAAATAACAGTGTTTTGATTTCTATGTATAATTAAATCTTAATGTGATGTGATTTATAATTTAAACCTTCACTGCCATTATTTATAAACTCAAAGTGGCAAAGAACAGAGTTAAGTGCAGGCCTGCCCTGTGCCATGCTCTCTGCCCTGTGCCATGCTCTCTGCCCGTGCCGTGCTCTCTGCCCGCGCCGTGCTCTCTGCCCTCGCCGTGCTCACTGCCCCGCGGCGTGCTCCGCGGCCCGCGCCCTGCTCAGCGCCCCGCGCCCTGCTCAGCGCCCCGCGCCCTGCTCCGCGCCCCGCGCCCTGCTCCGCGCCCCGCGCCCTGCTCCGCGCCCCGCGCCCTGCTCCGCGCCCCGCGCCCTGCTCCGCGCCCGCCCTGCTCGCGCCCCGCGCCCTGCTCCGCGCCCCCGCCTGCTCCGCGCCCCGCGCCCTGCTCCGCGCCCCGCGCCCTGCTCCGCGCCCCACGCCCTGCTCCGCGCTCCGCGCCCCGCGCCCTGCTCCGCGCCCCGCGCCCTGCTCAGCGCCCCGCGCCCTGCTCAGCGCCCCGCGCCCTGCTCAGCGCCCTGTGCAATTCTGTGCCCCATGCCACGTGGTGCCCCGTGCCATGCTCTGTGTCACCCGGTAGATACAAAGCTCCTTCAGGGATGGTAGAAAAGTCAATGATTTCAGAATCAACACTAACACATATGAACCAAATTGGTCGCTTGGATGGTGGGCAGAGTGCGACAGTGCAGAGATCGGGGTGAGCTGACGGCAATCCATATCTCTGGAACGCTGGGAATGAAAGGTTACTTCCACAATCCTTACATTTGGTCACCTAATCCACGACTGTTTGTGGGACACTGCTGTGCGCAATTGGCTGCCGCAATTTGCGATTCCACAAATATACAGTCAATTCACTTTACAGTATATTCTGTGAAGTGCTTTGAAGCGTCTTGAAGATATGATAAGGCGGGGTATCAAATGCAACGATTATTATTATTATTTGATAAAGCATCTTATCACATCATGAAGACATCTCAAAGCAGCCAACAAGATTTACTGCAAACTGTAGTGACTGTGTACTTTATGAGCAAACGCGGCAGCCGAATTACACACTTGAATTTCCCACAAAGAGTCATGGGTGAGTTACCATTTTTATTCAGGGGATTGTTGGCCAGGACACCGGGGGAGAGAGAAACTCCCTTCCTTTTTGAATAGCGCCATGGGATCTTTAGTATCCGCCTGAGCAGGCAGATGGGTCATCAGTTTAATGTCTCATTTGAAGGGCAGCACCTCTGACAATGCAACACTCCCCCAGCACTGCATTGGATTATAGTGTCACCTTAAATTATATAGATTCCAAGTTCCAACATGGGGCTTGAACCCACAACCTTCTGACTCAGAGGCGAGAGTGATACCAATTGAGCCAGGCTGAGACTCTTAAGTATCTTCTGTGCCAAGTAACTTCTGTGATAAATGCATCAAGCCTTTGAACCCAGGCTATAAAGTATGTGACACAGTTTATGCTCCCTGAATAAATCTAGCAATAACACAGAATTACAAGGAGAAACAGTACAGCACAGAAACAGGGCATCCAGCCCAACCATTTGTACACCCCTCAAGCCACATCCCTCCAATTCCCCTCTCTTGCACTCTTCTCTTCCCCTCTCCTACACCCCTCTATCCCCTCTATTCCCCTCTTCCACACCCCTTTATTCCCCTCTTCTACACCCCTCTATTCCCCCCTTCTACACCCCTCTATTCCCCTCTCCCACACCCCTTTATTCCCCTCTCCCACACCCCTCTATTCCCCTCTCCTACACCCCTCTACTCCCCTCTTCCGAGTAACCCCCCTCCAGCTGCTGATTCCTCCCCATGTACAGAAATATTTCCTGGTCTCTACCTGAAGCGTGATGTTCAGAGCCCTGATTGCGTATCTCAAAATAATGTTCTGGGTTTCTTTTCCATCCCCACTGACAGCTTACACTCCTCTTCTCAAGCCTGACATGATTGAGCTCATCAACCCTTTCCAAGTAGCTTGTTCATCCACTAGTCTTCCCTCTCCACTGCCTCTGTTACTCACACCATCACAAGTTTGTTGTTAGCCTGGCGCAGTGGTAGTGCTCTCGTCTCTGAGTCAGAAGGTCGTGGGTTCAAGCCCCACATCATGACTTGGAATCAAACAGTCTAAGCTGACGCTCCAATGCAGTGCTGGGGGTATGCTGTATTGTTGGAGGTGCCATCCTTCAGATGAGATGAGGTCCCATTTGCCTGTTCAGGTGGATATTAAACATCTCATGGCGCTATTCAAAAAGAGAAGGGAGTTTTTTCCAATGTCCTGGCCAAGAATCCCCCAAAATAAAAAAGTTACTCACTCCAAGGCTGTTTATGGACCATTGCTGTGCGCTAACTGGCTGCTGAGTTTCACCCACAAAATACACAGTCACTCCACCTTACAGTTTATCCTTCTACCCTTCCTGGTAACCCTGTTTCTTTGTTAATTACCCTCTGGGTAAAGAGAAACTTCCTAGTGTCTGTCCTTTGCAACTCTAACCTGTGTCCCCTCGTTCTACTGTCAAAAAACAAAACAATAATAAATTGGTCACTCAACCCACCACTGTTTGTGGGACGCTGCTGTGCGTATTTGGCTGCCGCGTTTCGCCCACAAAATATACAATCAATTCACTTCATAGTATATTCTGCACAGTACATTCTGAGACGTCTCGAAGATGTGATGAGGCGCGATATCAAACGCAAGGATTATTTTTTATTAAGTAAAAGATGAAGGTAATATCAAACTGAAGGAACATAGTTTCTCCACAACACTGAGCTATAAGTGTAATTAAGCAGGAGCTGAGGACAGCTATAATCTAATCTAATCTAATCTGCAGTTTGTGTATTCTCTTATACTCCCATGTGCCTCATTCCCACAATCTACTCCACATTTAAATCACTCAATTGGATTGCAGACATGTAATCACTCCCAGGCAGCTATTATTCCACATAAAAACACTTCCCGACTAGATTAGGTGGAATCATTGTCCAATCAACGTTAGCTTGTGTACAGTAAACACTTCTGTTGCTCAGAGTCACCCAGGTATTAAAGACCCCATTGCTTCCTGCTCAATACACCTACTGACATCTCAATCAGGGGTAATTAGTATCGTGGCAACAAGAAACAGGAACAACTCCGTGCTCTAATTACAACACTGTAAATGAGACTCAAATGTAAACCGACAACAATAAGTCTCAAAGCGCTTCACAGAATATACTGTAAAGTGAATTGACTCTATATCGCCTCTATTGATCGCCTTCAAGCTCCTCACCCTCACTTACAAATCCCTTCACGCCCAGGCACCTCCGGTTCTCTCTAACCTGCTCATGCCCGCTCCATCACTCAGCTAACACAGACCTGATGCACATTCCCCAACCCCTCCCTCCACAACACCTTCAGCCACAATGCCCCCCTCACCTCTGAAACTCTCTGCCTCATTTCCTCAGCCTCGCCACCCCACCCCACCCCCAATCTAGCTTTAAAACCCATCTTAATACCTACCTCTTCAACCCCGCCTATGTTCACCTCCCCCTTCCCATTGCTCAGCATCAACCAAGGCACTGACACAAAATGTTATATAGCACCTTTCACATCTGGGGGATGTCTCAAAGTGCTTTACAGTGCTGACCGGAACCCTCATCAACACATTTATCATGTCCAGGCTTGACCTCACCAATATTCTGCTCCTCAGCTCTTCCATACACAAGCTGCAGACTAGTCTGAATATTGCAGCTCATGTCCTCTCCTGTACCAGGTTCTCTATCACCCCACTCACTTGGCCTTCTGGCTCCCCATCCCCAGCAGATCAAGTTCAAAATTCTCACCTTTAAATCCCTCCCCTTCTCGCACCCCCTCCCTCTGTGACCTCCTCAAATTGTACCGAGTTGGCTGTTCCCTTTGCTCACTGCAGTGGTGTAGCTAGGAATGGACATTTGGATGGGCACCAACTTATGGTGGACAAACAATGACCAAATGTCCATTCCTAGCTACGCCACTGTCTCATGGCTCCCCTCCCCCTCTCTTCCCCTCACTCTCCTCGCTGCCTCAGAGAGCTGTAGATATGAGGTAATGTGAGGAATGATGGGTGGGCCTGCCGTGGCTACCCCCCTGCTCAGTGGGTGCTGGCCTGCTTCATGTCCCCTGCCCTATCTGCCCGATCATCGGTGTGATCAGGTTTTCATCCATTCTGCCCCCTCTCTCTGGAACTCCACCTCCATTGTTTACAGTGTGAGGCTCTTTGCTTTGATGGCTGCTGATAGCTTGTCTGGACGAGCTCAGAGGTTGGTCTATCCCTTAGTAAGGGTGTAGCCCCCTCCACCTACCCCACTTGCCTCTCATTGGCCCACCCATTAGTGGAGTTTGGGCCTTCAGCCTCTCTGCCCCCACCCTCTGTATCTCCATCCCAGAGCCTCTCTGTACCTCGCCCCTCCCTTGCGTCCTACAAGGCCCATCTCAAGACCCTCCTCTTCAACCGTGCCTTCGACCACCCTCCTACTCTTACCCTCCCTGCCCTCCACCCCTTTCCTGATCCCAACCCCATGCTTGGGTCCAAATCCCTGACTGCCCAGCACCTTGGGACGTCCTCCTGCCATGAAAGCAGCCATGTAAATGTAAATTGTTGTTGTTGTTGTCTGGTGGCTAGAGATGCCTCTGCCAGATAACACAGTGTTTCTCACTCTTGCTTGCCTTTTAGATTCTAGAACATTCCAAGTGGCACGTGGAGCCCAAGGAAGGAGTGGTTCCAGCTCAGAAAGAGTTGACAATAACCATCTTTGCACATCTGAACGACATGCTGTGCTTTGAGGACAAACTGCACGTGAGAATCGAGGACAGTCACATGCAGTCCATCAATGTGAGGGCCTGTGGCATCGGCACCACCATTGTTGGTGATGTGCCCTTTGAGCAGGAGCTCAATCTGGGAGCAACATTCAGGCAAGTCTCAGCTTCTCTGCCTTCAGGATAGGAAGAGAGAAAACCAACAATTTACCTGTTATGGAAATGGAGCGAGTTCCTGGTTTATAATAATGCTGAGAATCTGCGGAGATCAGGCTGGGAAACTGTCACTCACACAGAGTGGGTGGGGGAGAGAATCATAGAATTATACAGCACAGAGGGAGGCCATTCAGCCCATCGTGCCTGTCCTGGCTCTTTGAAAAGAGCTTCCAAATCAACCCCACTTCCCTCTGATCTCTTACAGCTCTGTCTCTCGGCATCATCAGATCAAGCTGACAAATTGTGGCTGCCGACACCACCAGCTGTACTGGCAGACGGAGGGTTTCCCTCTGAACTTCAAGCCCAGCCCCTGTCTGCCGCCCGCCAGCGCCGACATCAAACAGCGCATGGCCCCCACGCCACAGGGACAGTACCTGCCCGTCTTCAAAATCAGCCCCATCCGCATGGACCTGCCACCCGGCCGCAGCACAACGCTCACCCTGGAGGGTCACTCCGACTTCCCCCGGGTAGGGAACCCTCACACCAACCACCAGAAGCCCAGTCATTATCATAATCCTACACTTCACACCTGCCTCTCACATCGTGAGGACATTCCCAAGCAGCAACTAGTGTAAAATGTAATAAGAATCCTCCCCCTCAGCTCCCATTAACTCTGAAGCCGAAGCCCTAACTAACGGGGAGGGTTGGCCTATCTGGACAAGCAGCGGGAAAGCTGGCCAGACAGTGATATCAATGGCCAAGCTGTGTGGGTTTAGCTGGTTAGACTCCAGCAGTTACCCCAACACACACTCTGGGATCCCCCAAGCCTTGGCTTTTGTGAGCCTGCGCCTTATACTCTCCGGAATTAGGTAAACAGAGTGTGTCCCTCCAGGGAGAGAGAGAGAGAGCGCATTCCATTCCAACAATCTGTCTTTGGGATTTCCATGTGTGGTTGGGATACATGGAAATCTCAGCTTGGTTTGGAGACTCTTATGTAGCTCATGAGATAGTGGAGGCCTTGTGTCTGATCTTCCAAAATTCTTTGGATTCTGGAACGGTTCCCATTGATTGGAAGATCGCAAACGTCACACCACTATTTAAGAAGGGTGGGAGAGAAAAGATGGGGAGCTATAGACCAGTTAGTCTGACATCGGTGGTAGGGAAAATTCTGGAATCCTTAATTAAGGATGTCATAGTGGGATACTTAGAAGATCACAATATGATTAGACAGAGTCAACGTGGCTTTACAAAAGGGAAGTCATGCTTAACAAATCTTTTAGATTATTTTGAGGACATATCAAGTTGATTAGATAGGAGGGAATCAGTGGATGTAGTGTATTTAGATTTCCAAAAGGCATTCGGTAAGGTGCCGCATAAAAGGTTGATCCACAAGATTAGGGCCCATGGAATTAAGGGGAATATATTAGCATGGATTGAAGAATGGCTAACGGGAAGAAAACAGAGAGTAGGGATGAACGGGTCCTTCTCAGATTGGCGGGATGTGACTAGTGGAGTGCCACAAGGATCAGTCCTTGGGCCTCAGCTATTTACAATCTACATCAACAATCTAGATGAGGGCATCGAACTTATCCAAATTCGCAGATGACACTAAACTAGGAGGGAGAGTAAACACCGAGGATGACATAAAAAAAAATGCAACGAGATATAGATAGGTTAGGTGATTGGGCAAATAGGTGGCAGATGAAGTATAATGTAGGGAAGTGTGAAGTCATCCACCAAGGGAGCAAAAACAGCAGAGCAGGTTATTTTCTAGAGGGGGAGAGAAAGTGTTAGCGTTCAGAGGGACTTGGGTGTCCTTATACACCAGTCACAAAAAGTTAGTATGCAGGTACAGCAAGCAATTAGGAAGGCTAAAGGTATGTTGGCATTTGTTACAAAAAGGTTAGAATATAAGAGTAGGGAAGCCTTGCTGCAACTGTATAGGGCCCTGGTGAGACCCCACCTAGAGTATTGTGTGCAGTTTTGGTCGCCTTATTCAGGAAAGGATGCACTCGCCTTGGAGGGGGTACAACATAGATTCACTAGGTTGGTACCTGCGATGAGGGGATGAGTTATGAGGATAGGTTGAGCAATTTAGGCCTATATTCTCTAGAATATAGAAGAATGAGAGGAGATCTTATAGAAACCTATAAGATTATTAAGGGGTACGACAGACTAGATAGTGGGAGACTTTTTCCCCTGGTTGGAGAAACTATAACCAGGGATCACAGTCCTAAAATTAGGGGTAAGTCCTTTCGCACTGAGTTGAGGAAAAACTTCTTCACTCAGAGGATAGTGAATTTATTTAAGGCCTGCAGATACTCAGGTGCTTGAACATATTCAAGACTGAGATTGATAGATTTCTTGTGGATAAAGGGATATGGGGATATGGCGGGTAGGTGGAGTTAGAATAGATCAGCCATGATCTTATTGAATGGCGGGACAGGCTAAAGGGGCCGAATGGCCTACTCCTGCTCCTAATGCTTATGTTCTTATGTTCTTAAGCACAGTGATGGGTTTCTGCGTGTGTCAGACACCCGGCTGACCCCCAAAAATAGTGTAATGACTGCAATTTTTGGCAAATGTTATAATACTTATAATAGTAATATTATTATTATAGTTATAATAGTTATCGTAGTTTTAGTTATAATTCTGTTATACAATGCAATTTACATTGATACAGCGCCTTTCATGTACCACCTTTGCACTTTGCCATATTCAACTCCAATTGTCAAAGTTTTACCCGTTCCCTAATCTGTCGATATATGCCCTTTGGAATTCAAAGAGCTTCATAGGGTATATGGTTGAGTGCAGTGACTAATTTGTAGGGGAATATTATAATAGTTATAGGAGTTATCGCTTTAATTCTAACAGTTATAGCTGTGCTGACATGCTGTAATGGAGTGGGCTGATGGTGTTGGCTTGATGCTGTGCTGTTGTGTGTAGTTTGTGAGCGGACAGCTGGTATGCCATGCTGTGATTGGAGGCAAGCCGGGCAAAGAGAGGATCATATCACTGGTGATCAACTGCGATTTCATCGCCCCCATCATCGAATTTTCAACCAAACAACTCAACTTTATCATAAACAAGGTAACGGCGTAGGTTAATATATATATATATATTTTTGCCTGACCTGCTAAGTGTTCCCAGCTACTTCTGTTTTTGTTTAATATATATATATACACACTGTATATATAATCCTTGCGTTTGATATAGTGCCTTATCACATCGGAAGGACATTTCAAAGCACTTCACAGGATTTACTGTGAAATTGAGTCACTGTGTATTTGTAGGCAAATGCGGCAGCAAAACGTCTAGTCCTCAATTCTCTGTTCAGAGGAAACAGTTGCTCACTATTCAGCATGTTAAATCCCTTTATAATTTCATACTGCATTCGCCTTTTTGATTACCATCTGTCCCTGTGTGCTACTTTTTAAAGATTGATGAAGCTGAATAATAATAATAATCCTTGCATTTGATACAGCGCCTTATCACGTCTTCTAGGCGTCTCAAAACGCTTCACAAAATATACTGTAAAGTGAATTAACTTTGTGGGCAAAACACGTCAGCCATTGCGCACAGCAGTGTCCCACAAACAGGAGTGGATTGAGTGACCAATTTATTATTATTATTTTTTTGAAAGAATTATTACCCCCGGAAAAATGGTCCGTCAATCGACTAACAACCGGCTTCTTACTTACTGCTAGTTAAACAGAGGCATGTATAGTAAGGAAACTTACCCAACGTTTCACCCTGTCTGGGAATTGAACCCAGATCTCTCACTTGCAAGACGAGTGCTCTAACCACTGAGCTACAGGACTCCAAGAACACCAAGATACTTTTGCACATTAACCCCGTTAAGCATCAAGAATGTAGTCTGACTTGACATTCTTCAGTCCAAAATGAACCACCTCGCACTTTGTCGCATTGAATTCCATTTTGCCATAGTTTTGCCCGTTCTCTTAATCTGTTTATATCCCTCTGCAACTATCCACTGCCTCCTCAAATCTTACCACACCTCCTAACGTAGTAACATCTGCTAACTTGGTTAGAATCCCTTCTACACCTTCATCCAAAATGTAGAGACTGGAAATTCAAGACCCAACACAGATCCCTGAGGAACACCGCTGGTTGCTGTTGCCAGTCAGGAAATATCCCCTTTTTCCCAACTCTCCTGTCTCCCAACCATTTTCCCAGCCACAACAACAGGTTGCCTCCAATCCCATGTGCCTTAATTTTAGTCAGCAGCCTCTTATATGGAACTTTCATCAAATTCCTTCTGAAACTCCATCCAAACCACGCCTATGAACCCTCCCACTTTGGAGACCTCTTCATCAATATGCGAAAAATAAGGAGCTGTTATAAAATAATGCCACTGTCGTAAAATATGGTTGTTTCTCTTGCTCTCCACAGCTTCCAACTGATGTGCTTGCTCCTTATTATAAACCTCTTCTGATGAAAAACGTCTCCCTCCTGCCTGTCACCTTGGTGCTCAGCATGAATGGGCCCTTCGTCTTCATGCCTGACAGTGAGGAGGATGAGGAAGTCACTTCAAAGGTGGAAGGAAATTGCTTTGTCTCCATTGCAGTGAACAGCCATCCCCCGAGGGGGCAACAGGGGCAGGGCTAAGACAGCAGGCACAGGGGCTGTGCCCAGGGTCTTCAGATGGTTTAAGATGGGCAGTGGATGGTTATTATAGGCTCTACCTAATCACAGCAATGGCCTGGTTTATAAGCCGTAAACTCCACCCCTTCTGATAATTTTTCCCGCCAAATTCATAATGTATCGCTGTAGCTCTGCCCTCTGTTTCCTCACAATTCTTTTTCACCCCAAAATCGTTGCCAAGTCTAGAACTGATGTCGCCAAGAAGGAATTTACTTTCAAGTTAAATGACTGGCTCTAAAATCTATACGTGTTCGCTGCATAACTGCGCGTGTGTGAGCTTTCCAAAGAGACCCTACTCAACCCCTTCCCCGGGTCAAACAATGGGATGAGCGTCTGATTGGTTTGATTTCGGGAGCAAATGTGGGATGAGGAGAGGATCTAAACCAGGAGAAAGCCTCGCTTAAATCACACGGCAAGTGAGACCTGAAATTAACAACAGATAGTGTGGATCCTGATCTGGGTATGACCTATAAGTGATCTAGATATGATCAGGATTAGGATCTAGCTACAATCAAGAACGGTCAGTTAACAATGTGTGGGATATTGCAGGAGAAGAGCATTGGCTGTTTTGGTCACTCTCCCTCTTCCTCCTTCACACAGACCATTGGTCTGGACGTTGGTCAGGATGTCAAGCTGTTGATCCAGTTTGACCCCACGTTCAAGGATGACCTGCACACACGGATCATTGAGGAGTCGCTGACTATCCGCTACCTGGAGCACCCACACGTGGATCTGGTGGAGCTGAGAGGCGCGGTGCACTTCCCCAACCTGCAGTTTGAGACCATGCTGGTGGACTTTGGCTGCATCCTGAATGACACTGAGATGGTGCACTACATGACAATGACCAACAACAGCCCCCTGCTGGTCAAGTACAACTGGAAATTCCTTGTGGACAATTGGGAATACACCATCAGGTAGGCCCGCCCTCACCATAGCTCCTCCCTTCACCATAGACCCACCCCTTACCACAGCCCTGCCTCTCACCATAGGTTCCCCCCTCACCACCAACTGCTTTAAGAAGCTGCCAGCCATAACCTGGCCCGTGGGTACAGTATAGATTGTACACAGGGACCGTAACAGTGTCTATGTCTCTGTATCCAATCTCTCACCCAAAGAATGACAAAGAGCAGAAAAATGGCTGACTTGGGTGAAGTCGGACTCAGTTGGCAGCACTCTTGCCTCCAAGTCAAAAAGCTGTAGGTTAAACTGGGGTCTTCCACACGCTGATGTGGATGGTGAAGACCCTATTGCCTCGGCCCTAGGTCCCAACCCCCGCCCTGGCCCTTAGTCTGATGTGAAACAGTCGCTGGTGATGGGAAATAAAAAAGAAGTCGCTGGGAACACTCAGCAGGTCAGGGTCTTTACATTCAAATCCCTTCTCTCCATAGATGCTGCCTGACCTGCTGAGTGTTCCCAGCGACTTCTGTTTCTATTCCAGATTTCCAGCAACCTCCGTATTTTTGTCTTGTGTTTACCGGGGATGGGATCTCCCAATGTGGGTAGAGCCTGGGTTCCAGGTGCGTCAGGAAGCAGATCAAGGAGCAGGCTCCGTGTTCCCACCGACCCGGTTAAATCACCAAACAAAAGCGAGGAGACGCTGACCCCGAGGTTAGGCGCAGAATTAATCACCGCCATGACAGGCGGGCGGACTGCGTGAAGGACAGAAATGTCAAACCGTGAGCGCCCCATTGTTTGAGTGGCTGCCGTCGGCTGGCACACACACACAAACATAGGCAGCAACAATCCCTTACGCTGACACATGCTAATGTGTCCTTTCCAGGCCTGTCACTGGCCTTTGGTGAGTTTGACGTGTGACTGAGACCTGACATTTGTCTACTCCCCGGTGACCGTTTTTAAAATGACATTGGAGCTCTCTACTCTAACCCCATTCCCTTGCTTTATTCTCACTGTGAGAATCTACAGAATCCCGGGCTCTGAAAGCAGGCTGTATTTAGGAAACTTACCAGATTCTGGACACAGTGAAATACTCCGTAAATAGTCAATCTGAACCCTGTACACCTCAGGCTGTGCTTCGTTACTCTATCACGCTCACACACTCTTTCTCTCTCTCATACTCTTCCACTCTTTCTCTCCCACTCTTTCTCTCCCGCTCTTTCTCTCACTCTCTCTTACACTCAAATTTCAAACACTTTTTTTCTCTTAAACTCTCGATCATACACTCTACCACTCTTTAACTCTCTTTCACACTCTCTTACACTCTACTACTCTCACACACTCTCTCTCACTCACTCACCGTCTCTCACACACCCTCTACCACTCTCACACTCTCTTTCTCACTCTCTCCGACACTCTGGGATTTACCACCTCATCCGAGAATACAGCCCCACACTGGAGCGTCAGCCTGGACTGTGAGCTCAAGGTCCCAACGTGGGGCTTGAACCCACAACCTCTCCATAGATGCTGCCTGACCTGCTGAGTGTTCCCAGCGACTTCTGTTTCTATTCCAGATTCCCAGCATCTGCTGTATTGTTGCCACGAGAGTGCTAACAACTGAGGCAGAGAGACATAGACTGGGGAGGTCTATACAATGTCTTGTGTGTAATATTCAAAGAGTAAATTTGTCCTTGTTCTTCCTTCCTCTGGGTTATAGGACAATATACATAGAGAGGCCAGGTACATGGTGGGGTTAAGAGTGGATGTAATTAGAGTGTTAGTAAACCGGACAGAGAGGAAACTTTCCTATAATTGTGGAATCGATGGCAAAAGAGACACAGTCCAGAGGACACATCAGGGGAGGTCAGAGGGAATCTGTACAGACAGGGAGCAGTGGACAGACAGGAGGGCTGGATAGCCGGGTGCGGCCGACATGTATCTCAGGAGCTTGTGTGTTAAGCAGAGAGGAGCGGGCAGGCTCCAGCGGGGCTGATGGACTCGGGGTGATGATTCTCTGAGCTGCTGCAGTGAGGAGCAGTGGGATGGACAGTGGCTATGGGCAGCATGTGAGCAGCCTCTAGTGCTCCTGATGTGCACTGCAGAGGAGAAGCTGACATTTCTATACTGTATACATACAGTCATTCAGATAATCAGCAAAAGAACCAGAGGGGAGATGAGGGGAATCATCAACAACAACAAAACGATGATGTGTGTTTAGCGCCTTTCATGTCGGGACGACGTCCCAAGACGCTGGACAGTCAGTGTTTCGGACCCGAGCTGGGGGTCAGGATCGGGGAGGGGGGAGGGCAGGGGGGGAAGCAGGGAGATTTAAAGCAGGTCAAAGAGGAGGGTCTTGAGATGGATCTTGAAGGTGGCGAGGGAGGGGGCGAGGCAGAGGCACTGCGGCCGGAGTTCCAGAGGGTGGGTTGCAGAGTGGCAAAAGGCCCGCCCGCCAATGGTGTGGCAAGCAAGGCGGGGGACGTGAAGCAGGCTGGAGCCCGCTGAGCGGAGGGAGCGGGCAGGATAGTAGGGGGTTAGAAGATGGCAGAGGTAGATGGGGAGCAAGATCATGGAGGGCTTTGAAGGCGAGGACCAGTATCCTGAACTGTGTCCTCTATGTGATGGGAAGCCAGTGGAGTTGGGCGAGAATGGGGCTGATAGGGTCACAGAGTTTGGTATGGGAGACAGTGAGAGAGTGAGAGAGAGAGGGACTGACACAGTGAGAGAGAGAGTGAGAGAGAGACTGACACACAGTGAGAGAGAGACTGACA
>NW_024704755.1:17418644-17446738 GCF_018977255.1 Callorhinchus milii | reverse complement strand
CTCCCTCCTCCCCCACGGTCTCCCTCCCTCCCTCCACGTCTCCCTCCTCCCTCCACGGTCTCCCTCCCTCCCTCCGGCTCCCTCCTCCCTCCACGTCTCCCTCCCTCCCTCTACGTCTCCCCTCCTCCCTCCCACGGTCTCCCTCCCTCCCTCCACGGTCTCCCTCCCTCCCTCCACGGTCTCCCTCCCTCCCTCCACGGTCTCCCTCCCTCCCTCCACGGTCTCCCTCCCTCCCTCCACGGTCTCCCTCCCTCCCTCCACGGTCTCCCTCCCTCCTTCTCCACGGTCTTCCCTCCCTCCCTCCACGGTCTCCTCCTCCCTCCACGGTCTCCCTCCCTCCCTGCACGGTCTCCCTCCCTCCACGGTCTCCCTCCCTCCACGGTCTGTCTCCCTCGGGAGTCTGTTCCATATGTTTACTCCTCGCTCAGTGATGTACTGTTTCTGCAGATTTGTTCTGAATTTACCCCCTTCAATCTCAAAGAGCTGTTGGAGTCCTGTAGCTCAATGGTTAGAGCACTCGCCTCACAAGCGAGAGACTTGGGTTCGATACCCGGGCAGAGAGAAATGTTGGGCAAGTTTCCTCACTCCACACACACGCCTCTGTTTACCGGCAGTTAGTAGGAACCCGGTTGTTAGTCGATTGGGTAATAATAATCCCTTCAAAAAATAATAATAATAATAAATTGGTCACTTCAATCCACGACTGTTTGTGAGACTGCTGTGCGCAATTGGCTGCCACGTTTCACCCATAAAATGTACAGTCACTACACTTTACAGTGTATCCTGTGAAGCGCTTTGAGACGTCTCAAAGACGTGATAAAGCGCTATGTGAAATGCAAGGATTATTATGATTATTAGAGAAAGAGAGAGAGAGAGAGCGGAGAGCAGAGGGCGGGTGGGTGGGTGGGTGGTGGTAGGGTGTGGGGCGGGGGGGGTTGAGAGAGTGACAGTGTTACAGGTTACCTCCTCCACGCCAATCACCACGCTCTTGTCCAGGTTCACGCACACACAGCGATCAGGTTTGAGGGTGGCTCTCTCGCCTTGCATCTGCTTCTCTGACTTATTGGGATCAAACGCCTGAGACACGAATGAATGGTGTCAACTCACTGCCTCCCCCCTCCCCAGTCAATCTCCCTGTACCCCCACTCCCGGAAGGGGCCAGGCAGGGGGCGTGGGGTACAGGGAGATTGACTGGGGGGGCAGACATAGATACAGAGATGTAGCTACAGAGAGAGTGTGGAGCTGAGGGTCTCACACACTGATGGGCCTGTGCTCGACTGGCTCCGGCTTCTGTACCCTTGCCACCCCCACCCCCCCCCCCCCCCCCCCCCCCCACCATCGACGGTCACGCTTTCAGCCACCACTCCCCGAAACTCCGGCAAGCTCTCCCTCTCCAACCCCACCGCCTCACCACCCCATCTTCCTCTTCGATCAGTGCCTACGGTCACCTCCCTCCCCCCCTCCGCCCCTTTCCTCCCCTCCCCCCCACACCCCCCACCTTTGTACTCCGCCACCGTCAAGCGCTCTAGGACGCTATCTTGCGTGGGAGGGGTGGGGGTGTGTGGGGGGGCGCTGTGTAAGTGTAAGTTACTGTTGGGTGTGGCTGCTTTACCTCTTCCCTTGTGGGTGTTGAGTTGAGACGCTGGAAGCTGTCCTTCGGGGACCCCACACCCTCGCGGCGCTCGTTCTCCGCGTCGATCTTCTCGTTCTCGTTCTCGTTCGGACTGGACACCGCGTCTCTGCTCAGTAATATAACAATAATAGCAACAATAATAATAATAATGATAATTTTAATAATAATAGTAACAATAATAATAATAATCCTGGCATTTGACACAGCGCCTTATCAGGTCTTCGAGACGTCTCAATGCGCTTCACAGGATACATTGTAAAGTGTAGTGACTGTGGACGAAACGCAGCAGCAATTGCGACGTCCCCACAAACAGTTGTGGATTGACAGACCATTTTTTTTATTTGACGGATTATTACCACAGGAAAGTAATCCACCAATCGACACACAGCCGGGATCCTACTGACTGCTACATAAACAGAGGTGCGCTGAGTAAGGAAACCTGCCCAACATTTTGCCCGGGAATCAAACCCAGGGCTTCTCAATGCTGAGGCGAGTGCTCTAACCACTGAGCTACAGGACTCCTCAATATCATTGGCCACACATTCCACTCGATGTCGTGGGCCAGAACATTGGGGGTTAAACACACGGAGACACCCTGCTCTCCTGCTCACTCCTCACATCACTGCGTGGCTGTTTCAAGCAATCTGCAGAGAGGAACTCTCCAGCTATAGCAGCCGGAGTTCACCTTTTCTGCTGCTTGTCCAGCGAGGACCATCCTACCAGCGGGACCATCAGGACCCGGGTCCTGACCCAACTGTACAGCGCCTCGGGACGTCCTCCCGACGTGAAAGGCGCTCTGTAAATGGAATCTTGTTGTTGTTGTTGTTAAGGCCTTGGCTGTAGGGTTAACAGGAGCTGAGGGGGAGGATTCCCGGCCCCCAATGACTGGTCTCCCCTTCCAGGTCCTGCTGATGAGCCGGGCCGGGCCGGGCTGGGGTGGGCCGCCATCAGCAGTGAGTGCCCTGGAATACTGCGGCCCCTCTCAGCTCAGGAACCGGACTGGAGACCGGCACAGAGGGGGCAATGCTGACATTCCACTATTAAACACATCACTGTACAGACGGTACTTCAGGGTCAGCTGCTGCCCCCGATACAGGGGATAGGCATTGGGTGGGAATCACTGACACCAACTACTAGATTATGGCACCCCCCCCACCCCCTCCCCCCGGCCCCCACAACCCCCGCCCACCCCCCGGCCCCCACCCCAGCCCCCACCCCCCCACCCCCTCCCCCAGGCCCCCCCCCACCCCCTCCCCCCGGCCCCCAACCCCCCCCCAACCCCCCCCCCCAGCGCCCCCCACCCCACCCCCACCCCCAACACCCCCCAACCCCCCCACCCCCTCCCCACACCCTCCCCCCACACACACACACAGCACTGAGCCACACACACACATACACAGCACTGAGCCACACACACACAGCACTGAGCCACACACACACATACACAGCACTGAGCCACACACACACATACACAGCACTGAGCCACACACACACATACACAGCACTGAGCCACACACACACATACACAGCACTGAGCCACACACACACATACACAGCACTGAGCCACACACACATACACAGCACTGACACAGCCTGACCTGTTGGTCTCCTTGTTGAGGATTTGCAGCTCTGAGCTGCAGGAATCAGTGTCTGCAAAGTCAAAGGCCTGAGACACGCTGGTCATCTTCACATCAGAGAAACTGAGAGAGATGCAGCAGAGTGTCAGTGTCAGCCCTCCGACCCCCCCAAACCACCCCCACAACCCCCACCCCCACAGCCCTGCCCAATCTTCAGCTTCTGCACACAATAATAATGTTATTAATAAGGCTGTGATTAATGACTTGTTACAAATAACAACAACTTGGGTTTATACAGCGCCCTCCACGCTGGGCGGCATCTCAGAACGTACCAATGGCGGAGCCCGAGGCCGAGCCAGGTGAAGGGAGGTCTTCAGGAGCGAGGGGGCGAGGCCAAGGGGTTGAGGGAGAGAGTTCCAAAGTTTCAGGGTGTAGTAGCTGAGGGCACGGCCGCCAATGGTGGAGCGGACGATTTGGGGGACACGGAGGAGGCCAGAGCCAGTGGAGCGGAGGCAGCGGGTACTGCTGTGGGGAGAGAGGTTAGAGAGATGGGGGGACAAGGAATGGAGAGATTATACACTAGAGTGAGGATCTTGAAGTGGATCCGCTCTGTGACAGGAGCCAGTGGGGTTTGGCCAGGACTGGAGTAATCGGGATGTGTAGTTTGTTACGGGTTAGAATAATAATAATAATCCTTGCATTTGATATAGCGCTTTTCACGTCGGGAGGACGTCCCAAAGCGCTTCACAGAATATACTGTAAAGTGAATTGACTGTATATTTGTGGGCGAACGCGGCAGCCAATTGCGCACAGCAATGTCCCACAAACAGTCGTAGATTGAAAATGACCAATTTATTATTGTTTTTGGTTTTGGAGGATTATTATTAGGCTCTGTGTGGAGTAAGGAAACTTGCCCAAGGTTTCGCCCTCTGCCTGGAATGCGGGCGGTGGAGTTTTGAATGAGTTGGATTTTGTGAATAGTGGAGGAGGGGAGACCGGTGAGGAGGGGGTTAGAGTTGTCCAGCCGAGAGGTGACAAAGAGATGGACAAGGGTATATGCGACTATTAACAGCTTGTAGTTAATAATCACATAAACCATTCATTAATAAGGAGTGACTAATAATACACTACTGTTATTAATAACTTGTTAACAATAACAACTTATATTTACACAACTCCTTTCTCATCAAATAAACCTCTTGAGAAACGCATCACAGTCAGAGGAGCAGCCAATTGGTTTGAATTTGGAGTGAATCTGGGATAAGGAGGGAGACTTAAACCGGTAAAAGACTGGGGATGAAATTCCGATTCGATAGGGTGAACAACGAGAAACTATTTCCACTGGTGGTGGATCAGTAACGGGTGAGTGGGGTTGATCAGGGCTATGGGGAGAGAGTGGGGGAGTGGGGTTGATCAGGGCTATGGGGAGAGTGGGGGAGTGGGGTTGATCAGGGCTATGGGGAGAGAGTGGGGGAGTGGGGTTGATTTGTTCAGCTCTTTCCAAAGAGCTAGTGCAGACAAGATGGGCCAAATAGCCTCCTGTGCTGTATAACTCTATGACATTTGTCAGACATCAAGTTCTGAATGAGAGATAACTTTCTTCAGTTGAACGTTAACAAGACCGAGGCTCCTGATTGGCTCCCGTCAGCGCCTCCTCACCTCAGGCGCTGACAGCATCACCATCCATGGGGCTCACTCCCCCTCACTGAGCCAGTCCGCAACCTTGGGGTCTTGTTCGACCCTCAACTATCCTTTCTACCCCACATTCGCGCCATGACCCGCTCTGCCTTCCCCACCTCCGCAACATCTCCCAGCTCCACCACTGTCTCACACCGCAGGCCACCGACACCCTCATACACACCTTCATAACATCGAGGCTTGACTATGCACTCACTGCTTGTCGGCCTCCCCAACTCCTCCCTCCATAGTGTAGATCATCCAGAACTCTGCAGCCCGTGTCCTGTGTCAGTCTCTCTCTCACTGTGTGTCAGTCTCTCTCTCACTCTCTCTCTCACTGTGTGTCAGTCTCACTCTCTCTCTCACTGTGTGTCAGTCTCTCTCTCACTCTCTCTCTCACTGTGTGTCAGTCTCTCTCTCACTGTGTGTCAGTCTCTCTCTCTCTCACTCTCTCTCTCACTGTGTGTCAGTCCTCTCACCTCACTCACTGTGTGTCAGTCTCTCTCTCACTCTCTCTCTCACTGTGTGTCAGTCTCCTCTTCACTGTCTCTCTCTCTCACTCTCTCTCTCACTGTGTGTCAGTCTCTCTCTCACTCTCTCTCTCACTGTGTGTCAGTCTCTCTCTCACTCTCTCTCTCACTGTGTGTCAGTCTCCTCTCACTCTCTCTCTCACTGTGTGTCAGTCTCTCTCTGACTCTCTCTCTCACTGTGTGTCAGTCCTCTCTCCTGGGTGTCAGTCCCTCTCTCTCTCACTCTCTCACTGTGTGTCAGTCTCTCTCTCACTGTGTGTCAGTCTCTCTCTCACTCTCTCTCTCACTGTGTGTCAGTCTCACTCTCTCTCTCACTGTGTGTCAGTCTCTCTCTCACTCTCTCTCTCACTGTGTGTCAGTCTCTCTCTCACTCTCTCTCTCACTGTGTGTCAGTCTCTCTCTCACTCTCTCTCTCACTGTGTGTCAGTCTCTCTCTCACTCTCTCTCTCACTGTGTGTCAGTTCTCTCTCTCTACGTGTGTCAGTCTCTCTCTCACTCTCTCTCTCACTGTGTGTCAGTCTCTCTCTGTCTCTCTCTCACTGTGTGTCAGTCTCTCTCTCACTCTCTCTCTCACTGTGTGTCAGTCTCTCTCTCACTCTCTCTCTCACTGTGTGTCAGTCTTCTCTCTCACTGTGTGTCAGTCTCTCTCTCACTCTCTCTCTCACTGTGTGTCAGTCTCTCTCTCACTCTCTCTCTCACTGTGTGTCAGTCTCTCTCTCACTCTCTCTCTCACTGGGTGCCAGTCTCTCTCTCACTCTCTCTCTCTCACTGTGTGTCACTCTCTCTCTCACTGTGTGTCAGTCTCTCTCTCACTCTCTCTCTCACTGTGTGTCAGTCTCTCTCTCACTCTCTCTCTCACTGTGTGTCAGTCTCTCTCTCACTCTCTCTCTCACTGTGTGTCAGTCTCTCTCTCACTCTCACTCACTGTGTGTCAGTCTCTCTCTCACTCTCTCTCTCACTGTGTGTCAGTCTCTCTCTGTCTCTCTCTCACTGTGTGTCAGTCTCTCTCTCACTGTGTGTCAGTCCCTCTCTCTCACTCTCTCACTGTGTGTCAGTCTCTCTCTCACTGTATGTCAGTCTCTCTCTCACTCTCTCTCTCTCACTGTGTGTCAGTCTCTCTCTCACTGTGTGTCAGTCTCTCTCTCACTCTCTCTCTCTCACTGTGTGTCAGTCTCTCTCTCACTCTCACTGTGTGTCAGTCTCTCTCTCACTCTCTCTCTCACTGTGTGTCAGTCTCTCTCTCACTCTCTCTCTCTCACTGTGTGTCAGTCTCTCTCTCTCACTCTCTCTCTCACTGTGTGTCAGTCTCTCTCTCACTGTGTGTCAGTTTCTCTCTCACTCTCTCTCTCACTGTGTGTCAGTCTCTCTCTCACTCTCTCTCTCACTGTGTGTCAGTCTCTCTCTCACTCTCTCTCACTGTGTGTCAGTCTCTCTCTCACTCTCTCTCTCACTGTGTGTCAGTCTCTCTCTCTCACTCTCTCTCCCACTGTGTGTCAGTCTCTCTCTCTCACTGTGTGTCAGTCTCTCTCTCACTCTCTCTCTCACTGTGTGTCAGTCTCTCTCTCACTCTCTCTCACTGTGTGTCAGTCTCTCTCTCACTGTGTGTCAGTCTCTCTCTCACTCTCTCTCTCACTGTATGTCAGTCTCTCTCTCACTCTCTCTCTCTCACTGTGTGTCAGTCTCTCTCTCACTCTCACTCACTGGGTGCCAGTCTCTCTCTCACTCTCTCTCTCTCACTGTGTGTCACTCTCTCTCTCACTGTGTGTCAGTCTCTCTCTCACTCTCTCTCTCACTGTGTGTCAGTCTCTCTCTCACTCTCTCTCTCACTGTGTGTCAGTCTCTCTCTCACTCTCTCTCTCACTGTGTGTCAGTCTCTCTCTCACTCTCACTCACTGGGTGCCAGTCTCTCTCTGTCTCTCTCTCACTGTGTGTCAGTCTCTCTCTCACTGTGTGTCAGTCCCTCTCTCTCACTCTCTCACTGTGTGTCAGTCTCTCTCTCACTGTATGTCAGTCTCTCTCTCACTCTCTCTCTCTCACTGTGTGTCAGTCTCTCTCTCACTGTGTGTCAGTCTCTCTCTCACTCTCTCTCTCTCACTGTGTGTCAGTCTCTCTCTCACTCTCACTGTGTGTCAGTCTCTCTCTCACTCTCTCTCTCACTGTGTGTCAGTCTCTCTCTCACTCTCTCTCTCTCACTGTGTGTCAGTCTCTCTCTCTCACTCTCTCTCTCACTGTGTGTCAGTCTCTCTCTCACTGTGTGTCAGTTTCTCTCTCACTCTCTCTCTCACTGTGTGTCAGTCTCTCTCTCACTCTCTCTCTCACTGTGTGTCAGTCTCTCTCTCTCACTCTCTCTCTCACTGTGTGTCAGTCTCTCTCTCACTCTCACTCACTGGGTCCAGTCTCTCTCTGTCTCCTCTCTCACTGTGTGTCAGTCTCTCTCTCACTCTCTCTCTCACTGTGTGTCAGTCTCTCTCTCACTCTCTCTCACTGTGTGTCAGTCTCTCTCTCACTGTGTGTCAGTCTCTCACTCTCTCTCTCACTGTGTGTCAGTCTCACTCTCTCTCTCTCACTGTGTGTCAGTCTCTCTCTCACTCTCTCTCTCACTGTGTGTCAGTCTCTCTCTCACTCTCTCTCTCACTGTGTGTCAGTCTCTCTCTCACTGTGTGTCAGTCTCTCTCTCACTCTCTCTCTCACTGTGTGTCAGTCTCTCTCTCTCACTGTGTGTCAGTCTCTCTCTCACTCTCTCTCTCACTGTGTGTCAGTCTCTCTCTCACTCTCTCTCACTGTGTGTCAGTCTCTCTCTCACTGTGTGTCAGTCTCTCTCTCACTGTGTGTCAGTCTCTCTCTCACTCTCTCTCTCACTGTGTGTCAGTCTCTCTCTCTCACTGTGTGTCAGTCTCTCTCTTCTCTCTCTCTCTCTCTGTGTGTCAGTCTCTCTCTCTCTCTCTCTCTCTGTGTCAGTCTCTCTCTCTCTGTGTGTCAGTCTCTCTCTCTCTGTGTGTCAGTCTCTCTCTCTCTCTCTCTCTCTCTCAGTCTCTCACTGTGTGCAGGGTTAGGGTGGGGGGCGGTGTGGGTGGGATGGGTGACTGATGGGAACCTGGTGCAGTGTAAACTCTGTTGACCGCGGCTCCTCTCTGTCAGGTGTTTAACCAGGTGGCAGAGACGGAGATCACGCTGAGCAACACTGGGAAAGTCGGGATCGAGTTCAAGATTGTGAACCATGAGCAGAGTCTGGATCAGGAGCTCGTGCCAGGAATACCGTTCATCACTCCCCTGTCGGTCAGTGTCCCGCCGTCTGATCACGGTTCTCGTTGTCAGTGAGTGGAGACGAGGGCACCGTCTCGGGGCACATTTGGGGGAGTTTCCTGAGCGGGGGCTTGAATGTGAGGCTGGATCATTGTTCACAGGAAACTGGACGCTACGCCCTGAGCTCAGACACTACACCCTGAGCTCAGACACTACACCCTGAGCTCAGACGCTACGCCCTGAGCTCAGACGCTACGCCCTGAGCTCAGACGCTACGCCCTGAGCTCAGACGCTACGCCCTGAGCTCAGACGCTACGCCCTGAGCTCAGACGCTACGCCCTGAGCTCAGACGCTACGCCCTGAGCTCAGACGCTACGCCCTGAGCTCAGACGCTACGCCCTGAGCTCAGACGCTACGCCCTGAGCTCAGACGCTACGCCCTGAGCTCAGACGCTACGCCCTGAGCTCAGACGCTACGCCCTGAGCTCAGACGCTACGCCCTGAGCTCAGACGCTACGCCCTGAGCTCAAACGCTACAGGTAGTAGGGCACAGACTCCAGGGAAACTGGAGTATGAAGAAAAAACTGCGCTATGATCCAGTAAACTGGAGGAACAGGCTACATGGGCTGAATGTGCTCAGTCTGACGCGGAGTTTGTCCGTTCTCTCTCTTTAGGGCTATATCAAAGCGAACACTGAACAGAAGCTGAAGGTGTGTTACCTGCACGCACTCCCTGAGGTCTTTCACAAGAGCTTCGAGATCCAGATCTCACACTTTGAGCCGGAGAGGATCACACTGACCGGAGAGGGGGTCTTTCCCCGGATCTACGTGGATTTACCCCGCAACATACCCGGTAAGAACCCGCCTCAGTCACCAGCCGGAGCGAAGCTGGACACGAGACCGGCCACTTCACAGTCACTGCCCGGCCAGCACTGATGAGATGGTGGTGAGGGCAAGCAGGGATTCCAAAGGGAATTCAGGGGGAACCAGTCAGGCTTCCTGCTCCTGGACCCTCTGCTGGCTGTGTGTGTGTGTGTGCGCGAGCGTGTGTTAGTGCGTGTGTGTTATTGCGTGTATTTGTGAGTGCGTGCTTGTGCATGTGTGTGTGTGCTCAGCCTCACACATGGACAGCGGTCACTCGGGCAGGTACCAGGGTGTAGAGGCCAGGCCTGGGGCACAGAGAGGCACAACAACAGCAACTTGCGTTTTCACAGAGGCCCCTCAAGCAGGGCAGTGTCCCGGAGCGCTTGACAGTGGTGTCTGACCCCGAGCCAGGGGGAGAGGGAGGGGGGAGGTGACCGTAAGCACCATCGCAAAGGAAGGTCTTTAGGCGGGATTAGAAGGTGGGGAGGGAGGGGGCAAAGCAGAGGGATTGGGGGAGAGAGTTCAAGAGTTTCGGTGAGTAATGGCTGAAGGTACGGCCACCGATGGTGGAGTGGAGAGGGCGAGGGATAAATAGGAGGCCGGAGCCAGCCGAGCGGAGGCAGCAGGTGGTGGGGTGAGGGGTTGAGCAGGTTGGAGAGGTAGGGAGGTGTGAGGGTGTGAAGGAATTTGGAAACGAAAGAGGATCTTGAAGTCGTTCCCTTTGTAAATTGGCAGTCAGTGCAGACTGGGAAGGATGGGTGTGGACGGCACACACTGATTTAATTGTATTTTGTGTACAGTGGAGTTGGGGAGGCCAGCGAGGAGGGTAACATTGGAAAAGTCCAGCCAGGATGTGTCGAGGCGTAGGTGGACGAGGGTTTTGGCTGCTGTGGATGTGACAAAAGCCACACAAGGGGCAGAGTGGGAGATTGGACACTAAGTATAAACAGTTTCCCTGTCACACTTGTTCCCACAGAGAACACGGAATACGAGGCTCTGCTGCTTCAAGCCAGACAGTCCCTGGACAACGACCCCCAGAAACAGTGTCTCTTCAGCCGGCCTGTGTCAGCGGAGACACAGCCGGCTGCTGAGGACTCCCCGTCATGTGTGAGTGCCGCTCCCCACGCTGACGCCAACACCAGCACCGCAGAGATTCAGCGAGCGAGTCACTGCGACTTACTGCACCTAAACAGCCCAACTAGTCCATGCCACACAAACCCACATCCCTCCTATTCCCTGTCACCTCTACACCTTTCTCCCCTTCGCCTTCATGTCAAGTTCCTCACTCAGGTCAAGTTTCTCTTATTAATAATAATCCTCGCATTTTCATATCGTCTCAAAGCGCCTCACAGAATAGACTGTAAAGTGAATTGACTGTATATTTGTGGGCGAAACGTGGCAGCCAATTGCGCACAGCAATGTCCCACAAACAGCCATGGGTTGAAGTGATCAAATTATTATTTAAATAAGATTTGAAGGGATTATTACTCTCAGAAAGCAATCTGACAATCATCTAACAACGGATTTACTACTTATTGCTGGGTAAACAGAGTAAGGAAACTTGCCCAAGTTTTCATATTTATTATTATTAATATTAATAATAATAGTTCTTGCATTTCATATAACGCCTTATCACGTGTTGAGACGTCTCAAAGCGTTTCACAGGATACACGGTAAAGGGGATTGACTATATTTTGTGGGTGAAACGTGGTAGCCAATTTGCACCGTGGAGTGAGTGACTGATTTTAATTGGGGGATTGTTAGCCAGGACACCGGGAGATACCAGCCGGAGAGAGGGACTTGGCTTATGAGTGGAGACTGGAGGAACTGGAACTTTTTCCGCTGGAACGAGGGGTGACCTGATTGAGGTCTTGAAACATTATGAGTGGAGAGAGTCAATAGGGAGACATTTTCCCACAGCTCAGTTAGTAGTCACTAGTGGGCATTAATTTAACAGCTAGTCAACGAGTAAATGGGGAGGTTAGGAGAGTTGTTTTTCTCGTGGGGTAGTCAGGGTACACAATGACCTGCCGGGAGCGTTGGTTGAGGCAAAATCCATATTAGTTTTCAAGAGGGAACTGGGCAGAAAGATGTTTATTAGGTCAGGGGATCAATGGATACGGGGCAAGGGCAGGTAATTGGAGTTGAGGTACTTGATCTTGTAGAATGGCAGAACAGGCTTGAGGGGCTGAATGGCCTCATCCTGTTCCTAGGACCAGAGAGGAGTCATTTAGAGGGGTGGAGGTAGGCGGAAAGGAGTGGGGGGAGGTAAACGGACTTTCACAGATCAGCACAGCTACGGTGGATCAAACAGCCCTCTGTGTTTGTGGAGGTAACTCTGTGCTTCCTTGGTTGGTTGCTGGCGGTTCACTGTTATCGTGTCAGAGCTTGAAGGTCTGACCCCATGTGTATCCTCTGCTCCTGATCCTCAGTGAGGTCTGGTGGCCACTTCACTGTGAATGGCATTAGCTCTCCCTCCCGGCTGTCTGTCCCCCACCACTCTCATATAATGTGTTTGTTTCTCTGCCAATCTGTCTGTCCCTCCCTCTCTCTCCCCCTCCCTCCCGCTCCCCCTCCCTCTCTCTAACTCTCAGTGTGTTTGGACACAGTATGACATCCTGCTGCAGATGGAAATGGAGCGTTTGCTGGTTAAGAATCATGCAGAGAAGGAGTTACTGCAACTCACCAGCACCGAGTCCACAGCCATTCAGCAGATGTGCAAACGCCTCAGCAGGTAATACTGTTCCTGACACCAAGAGACCTGAGTTCAATCCCAGGCAGGGCCAAACCTTGGGCAAGTTTCCTTACTCCACACAGAGCCTAATAATAATCCCTCCAAAACCAAAAACAATAATAAATTGGTCATTTTCAATCTATGACTGTTTGTGGGACATTACTGTGTGCAATTGGCTGCCGCGTTTACCCACAAATATACAGTCAATTCACTTGCGCTTTGGGACACTCCCGATGTGAAAAGCGCTATATCAAATGCAAGGATTATTATCATTATTATTAACAGCACCCCCCCCACACACACAGCCTGTCCTCAACACACTGTCCTCAACACCCCCCCACCTACCCATTGTCCCTCCCCACACAATCCCCGACCCCCACCCCACTGTGTCACTTCCCTGATGTGATTGAAATGGTTAAGATAACTGAAAGAATTAACAATAATGATAATCCTTGCATTTAATATATCATCATAGAATTATACATCACAGAAAGAGGCCATTTGGCCCATCGTGTCTGTGCCGCTCTTTGAAAAGAGCTTCCAAATCAACCCCACTCCCCCCATAGCCCTGATCAACCCCACTCCCCCATAGCCCTGATCAACCCCACTCCCCCGCTCTCTCCCCATAGCCCTGATCAACCCCACTCCCCCACTCTCCCCCCATAGCCCTGATCAACCCCACTCCCCCACTCTCCCCCCATAGCCCTGATCAACCTCACTCCCAATAATAATAATAATCCTTGCATTTGATATAGCGCTTTTCACGTCGGGAGGACGTCCCAAAGTGCTTCACAGAACACACTGTAAAGTGAATTGACTGTATATTTGTGGGCGAACGCGGCAGCCAATTGCGCACAGCAATGTTCCACAAACCGTCGTAGATTGAAAATGACCAATTTATTATTGCTTTGTTTTGGAGGGATTATTATTAGGCTCTGTGTGGAGTAAGGAAACTTGCCCAAGGTTTCGCCCTCTGCCTGGGATTGAACTCAGGTCTCTCACTTGCAAAGCGAGTGCTCTAACCACTGAGCTACAGGACTCCACTGCTCTCTCCCCATAGCCCTGATCAACCCCACTCCCCCGCTCTCTCCCCATAGCCCTGCAAACTTGTCCTCCCCAAGTAATTATCTACTCTTAATTATCTCTTAAAAGCTGTTATGGAATCGGTTCCCACCGGCCTTTCAGGCAATGCATTCCAGAACCCAACAACTCGCTGTGTGAACAATTCTACTCCCCTCCCCTCTGTTTCTTTTAACTTCTATTAGGTCTCCTTTTAACCTTCTCTGCTCCAAGGAGAATAATCTTCGCTTCTCTTCCTCTCCTGATCACTGAAGTCCCTCATTCCTGGTACCATCCTGGTCAATCTCCTTTGCACCCTCTCCAATGCCTTGACATCCTTCCTAAAGTGTGGGGCCCAGAACTGAACCCAGTCTCTCGCTGAGGCCTCACCAGTGTTTTATAAAGATTCATCATAACTATAAAGGTTCATCATAACTATAAAGGTTCATCATAACGCCTTATCACGTCTCAAAGCGCTTCAATGATGGGAATCTTTCTCCGCTGTTCAGGGCATTGAGGATGAGAGGGCATTAATTATGTTATAGACTGATTCAGGGAGTGAAAGAGATACGCTGATTGATATTGTGGGTAAATAGCCTCCTATTTCGTTGTTTGGGACTGAAAAAATAAACTCAGATCAATACTGTCAAGATTCGCCAAGGACACACACCCAGAGTTGGGAAGGGCAAGTTTACACAGAGACCAGGAAGTATTTCTTTTTACAGAGCTGGAACAATAACAACAGCAACTTGCATTTACACCGCGCCCTTGATGTGGTATAGTGTCTCGGAGCACTTGACAGTGGCGGAGTCTGACCCCGAGCCAGGGGGAGAGGGAGGGGGGAGGTTAGCACGATCAAAAAGGAAGGAATTTAGGTGGGATTTGAAGGTGAGGAGAGAGGCGGCAAGGCGTAGGGACTAAGGAAGACAGTTCTAGAGTGAAGCAGTTGAAGAACTGACTGAATCCTGGGATGCGAGGGCAGGATGGGGGGATTCAGGGAGCACAGGATAAGGAGGCTCCTTCTCTTGTGATCTCGTGAAATGTCTGTTTTGTTTTGCAGTACCGATTTACCTGAATATATCCTGGACTTCAGCTTTGTTATCTTTGAAAATGTCAGTAAGCAGAACATCTCCATTACAAATACAGGCGCGTTCCCAGTTTCCTTTCAGACTGATCGTGGTGCTCTGAAAAATACAGGTGAGAGGGTGAGGCTGTTCCTGTTCAGCTTCAGACGCATATTTCATGAAATATCATTGTATCACATCACTGTATCTTACGTGTTACTTAGACCAGCCTATCACTCGCTCTGTTATCTGTTATTCTCTACATAACCCCCACACCCCCACATGGGTTAGATTCCAGTTCTTCACTCACTCCCAGGATCTCTCTTTCTATATATAAACTCGCTTAATAAATAATAATCCTTAACATCTGATGTAGATGGAAAGTATCCACGTATATGAAGGATAGAGGCGTGAAGGGGTGTGGGGATAGGGCAGGTCAGTGGGATTGAACGAACAGCTTGTTCCGAGAGTCGGTGCAGACTGGATGGTCTGAATGGCCTCCTCCTTTGCTGTAAATGTCTATGATGCAGCAGGATATATTGTAAAGTGTAAAGTGTAGTGAATATGTTCAAGTTTAGTGGACACTATTTGAAAAGAGAAGGGAGTTCCTCTGGGCAAATCGCTGCTATGTTCATCTACAAAACACACAGTCACGTCACTGCACTTTACAGTAAATCCTGGGAAGCGCTTTCAGAGGTTTAGGCACAGTATTTATCACCTCCAGGCTCGACTATGCAAACTCCCTGCGTGTCGGCCTTCCTAACTCCTCCCTCCACAGCTGCAGATAATCCAGAACTAACTCTGCAGCCCATGTCCTCTCCCGCACCAAACTCCGTGACCCCATCTCCCCCACTCTCGCCTGATTCCATTGGCTCCCTATCCTTCAGAGGATCCCGTTCAAAATCCTGGTCCTCACCTACAAAGCCCTCCATGGTCTCCCCCCACCCTACCTCTGCGACCTCCTAACCCCCTACCAACCCGCCCACTCCCTCCGCTCAACCGGCTCCGGCTGCTCCACGTTCCCTGACCCACCCGCCCCCCAATGACGGGAGAGCCTTCAGCCACTCTGCCCCCAACCTCTGGAATTCCATCCCCCAATCACTCCGCCTCACCCCCTCCTTAGCCTCCTTCAAGTCCCACCTCAAAACCCTCCTCTTCGACCATGCCATCGGCCACCCCCCTTCCCCTCCCCTCCCCTCCCTTCTCCCCCCCTGACCCCAGCTCGGGTCTGAAAAGCTGTGACTGTCCAGCGCCTTGGGACGTCCTCCCAACGTGAAAGGCGCTATACAAATGTAATCTTGTTGTTGTTGTTGATGTTAGTATTAATATCACTGTGTTGTTGATTTGCTGCTTGTTGAACTGGGTTTGATTGCAGGATTCAGCACTGGGTTGCACAGAGTCAGGAACTTGCCGTATTGTGAGGCTGACACATTTGAAGTAACATTCGACCCCAAGAGTGCGAACCTCAACCTGGGGGGTGCCAATGCTGTGCTGCCCATCACTGTGAGTACTAACACTGTGAGGTATAAGCTGTCAGTCCTGCTATTGCAACTTGTGGGAAGTGTGCAATGCAATGGAAATCTGATGGTGCCTCTCAACTCAATATTTACATCAGCAACACTCCCGCCTCTGAGGTTCAAGTCCCCCCTTGAAGAGTATGTTATTACTGTCACATTGAAGAGTAATATTATTGTGCCTTCCCCTACCTCCGCAACATGACCGAGCTCCACCACTGCCTCACCCCTCAGGCCACCAAAACCCTCATCCACAATTCATCACATCTAGACTCAACTACGCCAACTCGCTGCTTGTCAGCCTTTCCAACTCTTCCCTCCACAAGGCTACAGATCATCCAGAACTCTGCAGCTTGTGACCTCTCCCGCACCAGGCTCCATGACCCTATCACCCCCACATCGCCCAGCTCCACTGGCTCCCCGTCCCCCAGAGGATCGAGTTCAAAATCCTCATCCTCGCCTTCAAGGCCTTCCACAGGCCTCGCCCCTCCTTACCTCTGCTACCTGCTGACCCAACATCAACCTGTCCGCTCCCTCTGCTCAGCAGGCTCTGGCCTGCTCCATGTCCCCGGTCCAGCTCACCTCCCATTGGCGGTTGGGCCATCAGCCTTTCTCTCCCCACCCTCTGGAACTCCATCCCACATTCCCTTCACCTCACTCCCTCCTTTGCCTCCTTCAAGGCGCGTCTCAAAACCCTCCTCTTCGACCGAGCTTTTGGCCACCCTCCTTGTCTCCCCTGCGCTCTAACCTCCTTGATCCCAACCCCCAGCTCGGATCCAAATCCCTGATAGTCCAGGGCCTTGGGACATCCTCCCGACATGAAAGACGCAGTACAAATGTAATTTGTATTGTATTAGATTCAGGTTGGCAAGAGCATTGGGGTAACAGCTGGAGTCCAAACAGCCCAAACCATGTAGCTTGCTAATGAAATTCTGAAGCCAATAAAACCTGATATTCTGTTTCCCAAACATGTCACTTTGTTCAGTTGCAAGGAGACCCCACTTACTCTCCCTCAACCCTCCCCCCCACCCCTATGTGGGCCATTCAGGGTGGATTCCAGGTAATGCCTTCCGATAGCTGTTCCCCAAGCCTCAGACTTTCCTCATTGGTTATCTGACGGAGATCTGTTGGGTTCAGATCATTCTGTTGCTGCTCATTCTCTGCTCCACCACAGCTCACCAACGTCGAGGAGAGAGAGATGAATGTTGAGTGAGCGATTGATGAGGAGCGAGTGTTGAAGAGTGAGGGAGTGAGGAGCTGATGTAGTCTGTGTGTTACATGTCACGGTGTGTTGCTCCTGTAGGTAATCGGTGGTCCCAAGGTGAACATCTTGCTGCGTGCCATTGTGACAATGCCGGGGCTGACGGTGTCCACTGACCTGCTGGAGTTCGGCTCGGTGCTGTGCGGCCAGTGCTGTATTATAACGCTGCAGCTGTTTAACCATATGGAGGTGCCGTGTGAGTGGGCGATCACTGACACCAGCATCGTGAAGCCAAAGGTGATGGTCACGGTGTCTGCCCTCTGAAGAGGTGATGTGAGATGTGAGATGTGCTGTGAGAGGTGCTGACGATGTGAGGGGTCATGTATAAGCAGTTGGCGCTGGTTTTATTTGCCGAGTTCCTCTCTCTGAAATGTGCGGCTCATGTTTGCTCTTTGACAGATTGACAAATTTCTGCCCCTCCACCTGCGTCAGAAGCTACGCAAGGAGATGAAGCCACTCGTCCCGGTGTTTGTGGTGCTTCCCCCGTGTGGTGTCCTGATGCCCGGCCTGAAAGTCAATGTCCAGATATTATTCAGCCCGCAAGAAGAGGTGAGCTTCATCAAGTCACAGCTTGACACAAAAGCAATTCGGTCACTTTATTACAGAAATCCTCATGCCTGGGGCAGCCTGGCTCAGTCACTCGTATTCTCACCTCCGAGTCAGAAGGTTGTGGGTTTGATCCCCACATCAGGACTTCGAGCTCAGCCAAAGCTGACACTCCAGTGCTGTGCCAGGGGGACAGCTGCATTGTCGGAGGTCCGGTCCTTTGGATGAAATGTTAAACCGAGGCCCTCTCTGCCTGTTCAGGTGGACGTTAAAGATCCCATGGCACTCTCTTGATCAGAGAGCCCAGCAGCGTGAGGAGGGAACTGATTGAGGTAGATTATTCTCACTGGAGCAGAGAAGGTTAAGAGGAGACTTAATAGAAGTTTTCAAAATTTGAGGGGATTTGATAGGGTGAACAGGAGAAATATTCCCACTGGCGGTGGGTCGGTAACCCGAGGGCACTGATTTAAAATAGTTGTTAAAAGAAACAGAGGGGAGGGGAGGAGAAATATTTTCACACAGCGAGTTGTTGGGATCTGGAATCATTGCCTGAAAGGCCGGTGGGAACCGATTCAATAACAACTTTCAAGAGAGAAGTAGATAATTATTTGGGGACGACAAGTTTTCAGAGCTATGGGGAGAGAGCAGGGAGTGGGGTTGATCAGGGCTATGGGGAGAGAGCGGGGGAGTGGGGTTGATCAGGGCTATGGGGAGAGACCGGGGAGTGGGGTTGATCAGGGCTATGGGGAGAGAGTGGGGGAGTGGGGTTGATCAGGGCTATGGGGGGAGAGCGGGGGAGTGGGGTTGATCAGGGCTATGGGGGGAGAGCGGGGGATGGGGTTGATCAGGGCTATGGGGAGAGCGGGGGGAGTGGGGTTGATCAGGGCTATGGGGAGAGCGCGGGGGAGTGGGGTTGATCAGGGCTATGGGGAGAGAGCGGGGGAGTGGGGTTGATTTGGAAACTCTTTCCAAATAGCCAGCACAAACACGATGGGCCGAATGGCCTCCTTCTCTGCTGTATAATTCTATGACTATTGGAGAAGAGAAGGGAGTTTCTCTCTCCTGGTTTCCTGGCCAACAATCCCCCAGATAAAATTGGTCATTTACTTAATAGCTGTTTGTGACACGTTGCTATGTGTAAAGTAGCTGCCACTTTTGTCTGCAAAATATGCTTTACACTTTATACACTACAAAATACTACATTTTACAGTCTATCCTGTAAAGCTCTTTGAGACATCCTCCTGTATGACAAACACTGTATCAAGTACAAGAATTTTTAAGAATTATTTATTTTAACTTCCCAGACAGAGAATCCCCTTTTATCTTTGACCGTCTCTCTGTCCCTGAGGTCACACTGTCCTCAATTTGTCCGCAATTGATTGATATTCCCATTGTTCTGATTCCCATTGTATTGCCACTATTGTGATCAGATGTTATTTCCATTGTTATTCCCATTGTATAACAGAAGTAAATTCTCACTCAATTGTGAGACCCTGCTGTGTGCAATTGACTGCTGGGTTTTCGCCCACAAAACAAACAGTCACTACACTTTACAGTATATTCTGTGAAGTGTTTTGAGACGTCTCGAAGATGCGACCAAGCGCTGTATCAAATGCAGGGATTACTATATATTATGTTTGTATTGTTGTTATTGCCATTATTCTAATCAGATGTTCCTTTCTGATCCGAGTCATGGAGTGGGGAAGCTGTGGTTTGGCAATGGGGGGGGGGATTAAACCACAAGTCGCCTCTCATGCGGCGTAACCCCCAGCACAGGGCTACTTGATTTTTGCCAAACCACACAGAAAGTTTGACGACCGGCTGGTTTCTGACCCACAGAGGCAGTACACCCATCGGTTGTTGCTGGCCTTTGCACAGAGCACTCAGCAGGTAGTGCTGACAGCCAGCGGCCAGGGGCTGGAGCCCAGGTTACAGTTCTCCCCCACCTCGCTGACGCTGGGTCCCATCCTGCCACAAAGCACTGGGGAAGAGACACAGGTGATTGTGAGGAATCCCTGCAACTTCCCAGTCGAGTTCTTTTCTGTGGAATTTGATGAGCTGCACCTGGAGGAGGCGAAGGTGGGTGATCACGGACATGGTTTGAGCTCAGATCAGTGCAGACATTGGAGTCGAGCGTGAGAGGGGAGGGAGCGCAGTCAAAGATCTTGGAGCGATCATAATATAACAATAATGGGTTGAGAACGGAGATCAGTGTGTGCTGCATTATTAACCAGAGATATTTACGGCACAGAAGTAGGTCATTCGGCCCATCAAACCCAGACCTCAATCCAGGGGAAGACTAGGAACAAAATATGCCAAAAGAAAGAAAACAGAATAAGCTACAGGGTTCAGGGTAGCTGGGGTGACAACTGAAAGAGCAATGGCCTTCTTCTGTGCTGTAAATTTCTATCCATATTAACTTTCAAACGGGAATAGGCATGTAACGACATGATAAGGCGCTATATCAAATGCAACAACAACAAAGAAAGCGCATCAATGCAAGTATTATTATTTTATTATAATAGGTGGCCATGATTTACCTATTTACGCTTCCTGCCTATACTATTCCCAACGTGACCTATCTTAAGCTTTTCTTATTCTTTTATTATAAATTCGATTACTTCCTTAACACTTTCTGAAGCATCTCTGATTATACTATATATAACATAACAACATAACATGTAGGAGCAGGAGTCGGCCATTCGTCCCTTCGAGTCTGCCCCGCCATTCAGTCATGGCTGATCTTCTAATCTAACTCCAGCATTTGATGGTTTGATCCCTTCTTGTACCATCTCTGAAGTGCCTCTCTGTCCCATTAGCCTTTGTTTCGATTTTGCCCCTCAGCTCCTACTAAATAGAATCATCCAATCTCACAGCACAGAAGGAGGCCATTTGGCCCACCCTGCCTGTGCCGGCTCTGTGGAAGAGCTACCCGGTTAGCCCCGCTTCCCCCCCGCACATCCCCATATCTATAAGCACGCGCGCGGGGGAATGGAAAGTTCGAATGAACGAGAATTGGAAAAAGAAGTCGATGACCTTGTGCTACTGGAATAAAAACTGAAGTCGCTGGGTACCCGCAGCAGGTCAGGCAGCATCTATGGAGAGAAGGGATTTGACTCTTCTGAGCCCTTATATTCAAATCCCTTCTCTCCATAGATGCTGCCTGACCTGCTGAGGGTTCCCGGCCGCTTCTGTTCTCATTTCAGATATCCAGCATGGGCAGTATTTTGCCTGGATTTTCTGCCCAACATTGCTCCCGACCCCCCTGCCACTGACACTATCCCCGACCCACCCTCCCCACCCGCTCCTCTATGTCGGTGGGGTGGTATGGGGGGTTGGGGGCCGGGGGCAGCTGCCTTTTTACGATAGGTGTTATATTGGCCGTTCTCTAGTTCTCTGACACAATCCCCCTTTCTCCTCTTCCCTCCGCGCAGATCCTGCGGACACTGAAGGGCTATGGGCCAAACAACACGCTGCTGTTGCCCCCCCGGCAGCCTGGCGAGCTGCTGCCCACCGAGCTGACCGATTACTACAAGGAGCTGAACACCATCAAGGAAGTGCAGGAGCAGGACAAGCTGAGGGTGTCGGAGCCCCCTGCAGAGCTCGGTACTGAGACGGGGAGTGGGGCTCAGAGTGGGGGGGAGGGGAGGGGAGCGGGGCTCGGCCTGGGGGAAGGGGCTCGGTGTGGGTGGAGGGGCTAGGTGTGGGGTAGCTCGGCCTGGGAGTGCTCAATCTGGGGGGTGGCCGGGGGGAGTGTAGGGGGGCAGTGTCGAGGGGGAGGACCTGGGGCAGTGTGGGGGCGTGGCCGGGGACACTGTCGTAAGGCAGAGGGGCCGGGGGTAATGTTGGGGTGCGGGGGCCGGGGGCAGTGTCGGGATGCTGGGGCCGGGGGCAATGACGGGGTGTAGCGATAGTGTCGGGGTGCGGGGACAGTGTCGGAGTGCGGGGCTGGGGGTAGTGACGGGGTGCGGGGGTAGTGTTGGGGTGCGGGGCAGTGTTGGGGTGCAGGGGCTGGGGGCAGTGTCGAGGTGCGGGGGGCTGGGGGCAGTGTCGGGGTGCGGGGGGCCGGGTTTAGTGTCGGGGTGTGGGAGCCGGGGGCAGTGACGGGGTGCGGGGGTAGTGTCGGGGTGCGGGGGCCGGGGGCAGTGTCGGGGTGCGGGGGCCGGGGGCAGTGATGGGGTGCGGGGTGCGGGGGCCGGGGGCTGTGTTGGGCGGTTGCCTGGGGGCCGTGTCGGGGTGCGGGGGTAGTGTCGGGGTGTGGGGGCAGTGCCGGAGCTGCTGGGGGCAGGTCCCAGTTTGCTGATGGAGTCGTCTCTTGTAGACCGTAATGAGGAGGAGGAGGATGGTGAGAAGGCGGCAGAGAATGTGGAGAGACAGGAGCAGCTGACGAACACGGCCTCCAGTGCAGACGAGGACACAGCCTTCCAGCCAGACACCGCCATCTCCGTGCTGCACGTGAGGATAAGCAGCGAGCAGGAGATCACTGAGAAACCCACAGAGGCCAAAGGTACACGCCCTCTGGAACACGGACACACCTCAAAGCGCCTACTGTTTATTCAGCCGTGTGGCTGACACGCCAAAGCCCATCACCAAACCAGACCGACAGTTACGCTAACATCGCTACACCCGAAAATTACTGTGATAGGAAATTCCCTATGATTATAGGCTCGGAAACCATCGCTCACACAGAATGGTGGTGGGGCGGTGGGGTGGGGAGGGGTAGAATCATACACCACAGAAGGAGGCCATTCAGCCATTGAAAAGAGCTTCCAAATCAACTCCACTCCCCCGCGCTCTCCCCATAGCCCTGATCAACCCCACTCCCCCACGCTCTCCCGATAGCCCTGATCAACCCCACTCCCCCGCTCTCTCCCCATAGCCCCGATCAACCCCACTCCCCCACTCTCTCCCCATAGCCCTGATCAACCCCACTCCCCCGCTCTCTCCCCATAGCCCTGATCAACCCCACTCCCCTGCTCTCCCCCCATAGCCCTGATCAACCCCACTCCCCCGCTCTCTCCCCATAGCCCTGATCAACCCCACTCCCCTGCTCTCCCCCCATAGCCCTGATCAACCCCACTCCCCCGCTCTCTCCCCATAGCCCTGATCAACCCCACTCCCCCGCTCTCTCCCCATAGCCCTGATCAACCCCACTCCCCCGCTCTCTCCCCATAGCCCTGATCAACCCCACTCCCCTGCTCTCCCCCCATGGTCCTGATCAACCCCACTCCCCCGCTCTCTCCCCATAGCCCCGATCAACCCCACTCCCCCGCTCTCTCTCCTTAGCCCCGATCAACCCCACTCCCCGCTCTCTCCCCATAGCTCTACAAACTTGTCGTCCCAAAATAATTATCTACTTCTCTCTTAAAAGCTGTTATTGAATCGGTTCCCACCGGCCTTTCAGGCAATGCATTCCAGATCCCAACAACTCACTGTGTGAAAACATTTCTCCTCACCGCCCCTCTGTTTCTTTTGACAACTATTTTAAATCGGTGCCCTCGGGTACCGACCCACCGCCAGTGGGAATCCTGTTCACCCTATCGAATCCCCTCATCATTTTGAAAACTTCTATTAAGTTTCCTTAAGGGTTACTCTGCTCCAAGGAGAATAATCCTGGATTCTCTACCTCTCCTGATAACTGAAGTCAGCAGAGGCTAGAAAATCCATATAAACTACATCAACTGCACTATCTTCATCCACCCTCTCCGTTACTTCATTAAAAATCTATCAGGTTTGTTAGACATGATTTGCCTTTAACAAACCCTTTAAAGGCTGTCCTTTATTAACCCATATTTTTCAAAGTGTAAATGCATTCTGTCCCGGATTATAATCTCTAGAAGTTTCCCCAATACTGACGTTAGGCCGACTGGCCTGTAGTTCCCGGGTTCATCTTTCTGCCCTTTTTGTACAGGGAGTAGGTGACATGCCCACACAGTGACACACAATCACACACAGTGACGCACAAACACACACAGTGACGCACACACACACACACACTGACGCACATACACTGACGCGCACACGCAGACGCACACATGCACACTGACGCACACACACACACTGACGCACACACACACACTGACGCACACACACACACACAGACACACTGACGCACAAACACACACTGTCATGCACACACAGCAACACACACACACACGCAGTGGCCTGTACCTTCCTCAGACTCTTTCTGTCTCTGTTCCTGAGCGGCCTTGGCACACAGTTCTCGGGCCCGGAGCCCGGCTTGGGTGGTCCCGCTGATGATGGCCTCCAACACCACACCATCGATGGTTAGACAGGCCCCACCATAATACTGGGCAAAGTACTCAGCCGTGATGGTTTTCCCTTCAAACAAAACACAAGCGCATCACCCCTCCACACACAGAGCCCCCTCCCCGCACACATAGAGCCCCCCCTCGCACACAGAGGGCCCCCCACACAGAGCCCCCACAACCCGCGCACACAGTGGCCCCCCCACACAGGGCCCCCCCACACATAGCCCCCCCCCCCACACGGCGCACACAGAGCTCTCCCACATACACACAGAGCCCCCCACCAAAACGGTGCCCCCCTTGCCCCCCCCCCCACACAGAGCCCTCACCCCACCACACAGTCATCCAGGCCTTGAAGCCGCAAGCAAGCAGTGGGCCCAAGGTTGGGGCTGGCGGAGAGGTAGATTTGTGTGGAAGCTGACACTTTGGTCGTTGCTTACAACAACAATAATACTTGCATTTGTTACATGTCTTCGAGACGTCTCAAAGCGCTTCACAGAATATACTGTAAAGTGAATTAACTATATATTTTGTGGACGAAACGTGGCAGACAATTGCACACAGCAGCGTCCCACAAACAGCCGTGGA
This sequence comes from Callorhinchus milii, assembly GCF_018977255.1. Lineage (NCBI taxonomy): Eukaryota > Metazoa > Chordata > Chondrichthyes > Chimaeriformes > Callorhinchidae > Callorhinchus > Callorhinchus milii. The sequence goes on along the minus strand of NW_024704755.1, from coordinate 17,422,181 downwards.
TTGAGTGACCAAATTATTATTGTTTTTTAGGGAATGCTTAGCAATGGTTCCTGATTTCTTCCGTTACCTGAGAGAGGAGCTCCATACACAATCAGGGCGATTCCCCTGCGGGCCTGAGCCACACACGACTCGGGCGACAAGTCAATGCCAAGGTATCGGGCGATGGCCTTCGAAACGGGAGTCATCTCCAGCTCACCCACACCCACGCTCTGCGCCACTTCCTCATTCTCTTCTGCTCAGGAACACACACAGAACATTGTATTCAATTAGTACCAAGACATAGCTTCTCAATCACATTCTCAGGTTTGAGTCAGAAGATTGGGGTCCAAGCCCTATGTCAGAACCGTCTCTACAATGCAGTGCTGGGGAAAGCTGCATTGTCACAGGTGCCATCCTTCAAATCAGATTTTAAACTGAGGTCCAGTCTGCCTAGTCAGGTGGATGTTAAAGCCATGGCACTATTCGAAAAGAAAAGGGAGTTTTTCTCTCTCCTGGTGTCCTGGCCAACGATCCTCCAAATAAAATTAGTCATTTATTTCATGGCTGTATGTGGGACATTGCTGTGTGCAAATTGGCTGCTGCCTTCAGCTGCAAAATACACAGTCATAGCACTCCAATTTACGCCGGCTCAGCGGCAGGACTTGGTAGGGACAGACTCGGCACTGGGGGGGGGTTGGATTCTTCTCACTCAACAACAACAAGTATTTATATATTGCCGCCACGATGATAGTGCCTCGGAACACTCAGCTCCTGTTAACCCTGCAGCCAAAGCCCTAACAGGTAGAGTGGTCCTAGCTGGACACGCAGGGGGAATACTTGCCAGACAGCGCTTTCATTAGCAACCTGTGTGTTTTAGGCTGGTTAGATTCCAGCAGTTACCCCAATGCACACTCTGGGATCCCAAAGTTTTGGCTCTTGGCAACCTGTGCCTAATACTCTCTGGAAATAGAGAGCAGAGAGCCCAGCAACGTGAAGAGGGAAGTAAGTGAGGTAGAACAGAGAGAGAACTCCAGGATGCTGTGTGTGCCCTGGACAGACACGTGTGTAGGAAGTGCCTCCGGCTGTTCGAGCTTGAGCTCAGGGTTTCTGAGCTTCAGGAGAGGCTGATGTCACTACATAGCATTCGGGGGAGGCTGAAGAGTTCAAAAGTTTCAGGAGATGGTCACCCCACACCCACAGAGGGTTCAGAAGGAGAGTGAGTGGGTGACCACCTGGCATGGTAGGAAGAGGGGACAGAAATCCCCTGAGCTGTGGCACTTACAAACCAGTTCTCTGTATTGTTCCTGGATCATTGGGACCAGTTCTGGGGCAGGTGGGACCTGAACACGGTGGGTGGGTTACACCTGAACAGGGCTGGGACCAATGTCCTCGCAGGGAGTTTAACTAGTGCTGTGGGGAAGGATTTAAACTAATTTTGAGGGGAGAAGGGAATCAGGATGTAGCATTAGAGAGGAGAAACAAGCTACATTGAGGGCTGGGAGAGACAAACAGCAATGTGATAAGGAGTAATAATAATAATCTTTGAATAATCCTTGAATTTGATAGAGCACTTTTCACGTCTTCTAGACATCTCAAAGCGCTTCACAGAATATAGTGTAAAGTGAATTAACTTGTGGACGAAATGCGGCAGCCAATTGCGCACAGCAGTGTCCCACAAACAGTTGTGGATTGAAGTGACCAAATTATTTTATTTGTTTTTCCTGAGGGATTATTATCAGGCGTGTGGAATATTCAGAATCCAGAAAAAGGAGGGATTAGACAGGGGAGAAACGCAGAACAGACTCAGTCGGTCTTGGAGTGCAAGTGCGTAAAAATAAGGTTGGTGAGCTGCAGGCACAAGTTGCACATAGTGTTATGATGTAGTGGCAATAACGGAGACCTGGCTCAAACAAGGGCAGGAATGGGAGCTGAATATCCCGGCTACAATTATTCAGGAGGGATAGGGAGGGGAAAGGGGGGGTGGGGGATGGTGGCAATATTGATTAAAGACACGGTTACTGCCCTGGAAAGGGACGATGTGCTCGAGGGTCCAAAACAGAATCTATTTGGTTAGAGCTAAGTTGCAGAAAAGGAGCTGTTACTCTGTTAAGTGTACACTATAGACCATAAATAGTGGGAAGGAGACACGAGGAAATCTGCAGCAGATTTCAGAAAGATGCAAAACCAATAGAGTAGTGATAATGGGGGACTTCAATTATCCTAATATAGTCCGGCAAAATAACAGTGTAAAGGGCAAGGAGGGGGAAGGATTCCTAAAATGTGTGCAGGAGAACTTTCTGGATCAGTTTGTTTCCAGCCCAACGAGGAAGGAAGCAGTGCTGGATCTCGTTCTGGGAATGAAGTGGGCAAGTGGAGCAGGTTTCAGGAGAGCATCTGGACAACAGTGATCACAACATCATTAGGTTTAGAGAACTTATGGAAAGGGACAAGGAACCATCAAAGGTGAAGATACTCAACTGGAAGAGGTTCATTTCAGTGAATTAAAAAGGGACTTAACCAAGGTGGACTGGAAAGAAAAATTGGCAGATAAAATATTAGCATGAGCAATGGGAAGCCTTCAAGGAGGAGATAATAATACAGCCAATAATAATCCTTGCATTTGATATTTCGCTTTTCACATCTTCTAGATGTCTCAAAGCGCTTCACAGAATACACTGTAAAGTGAATTGACCGTATATTTGTGGGCGAAACCTAGCAGCGCACAGCAATGTCAGTATCAGAGGAGAGGGTAAAGGAATCGTATCAGATAAGAATAAACCGAGAGGAGGCACTGAAAAGGTTGTTGGTGCTCAAGGGAGATAAGTCATCCGGTCCGGACGGGATGCGTCCTAGTTACTGAGGGAAGTAAGGGTGGAAATTATGGAGGCTCCGGCCACAATCTTTCAATCCTTTTTGACACCGCGGTGGTGCCAGAGGACTGGAGAGTTGCAAATGTTACTCCCTGTACAAAAAGGGCAGAAAGATGAACCCGGGAACTACAGGCCAGTCGGCCTAACGTCAGTATTGGGGAAACTTCTAGAGATTATAATCCGGGACAGAATGCATTTACACTTTGAAAAATATGGGTTAATAAAGGACAGCCTTTAAAGGGTTTGTTAAAGGCAAATCATGTCTAACAAACCTGATAGATTTTTAATGAAGTAACGGAGAGGGTGGATGAAGATAGTGCAGTTGATGTAGTTTATATGGATTTTCTAGCCTCTGCTGACTTCAGTTATCAGGAGAGGTAGAGAATCCAGGATTATTCTCCTTGGAGCAGAGTAACCCTTAAGGAAACTTAATAGAAGTTTTCAAAATGATGAGGGGATTCGATAGGGTGAACAGGATTCCCACTGGCGGTGGGTTCGGTACCCGAGGGCACCGATTTAAAATAGTTGTCAAAAGAAACAGAGGGGCGGTGAGGAGAAATGTTTTCACACAGTGAGTTGTTGGGATCTGGAATGCATTGCCTGAAAGGCCGGTGGGAACCGATTCAATAACAGCTTTTAAGAGAGAAGTAGATAATTATTTTGGGACGACAAGTTTGTAGAGCTATGG
>NW_024704755.1:17382443-17418619 GCF_018977255.1 Callorhinchus milii | reverse complement strand
AAATTTCACGAAAATAAATTGTCACGCACAACGAGTCTGTGTGCAAAATGTCAGCTCGATTGGATCACGGAAAGTGGGTTAAAAAACGCACGAAAGATTTGCACGGTCTAAGCAAGCAAGCAAGCAAGCAAGCAAGTGAACTTAATATAAAGGATTTAAAAGTATTTGATCCCCTTGCTGATTTTGTACGTTTGCCCACTGACAAAAGAAATGATCAGTCTGTAATTTTAATGGCAGGTTTATTTGAACAGTGAGAGACAGAATAACAACAAAATAATCCAGAAAAGCGCATGTCAAAAATGTTATAAACTGATTTGCATTTTAATGAGGGAAATAAGTATTTGACCCCTCTCAATCAGAAAGATTCATGGCTCCAGGTGTCTTTTATACAGGCAACGAGCTGAGATTAGGAGCACACTCTTAAAGGGAGTGCTCCTAATCTCAGCTTGTTACCTGTATAAAAGACACCTGTTCACAGAAGCAATCAATCAATCAGATTCCAAACTCTCCAAATAAACCTACCATTAAAATTACAGACTGATCATTTCTTTGTCAGCGGGCAAACGTACAAAATCATCAGGGGATCAAATACTTTTCCCTCACTGTAACAAGCTGAGATTAGGAGCACTCCCTTTAAGAGTGTGCTCCTAATCTCAGCTCGTTGCCTGTATAAAAGACACCTGGGAGCCAGAAATCTTTCTGATTGAGAGGGGGTCAAATACTTATTTCCCTCATTAAAATGCAAATCATTTATAACATTTTGACATGCGCTTTTCTGGAGTTTGTTGTTGTTATTCTGTCTCTCACTGTTCAAAAACCTACATTAAAATTACAGACTCATCATTTCTTGTCAGTGGCAAACGTACTACATCAGCAGGGGATCAAATACTTTTTTCAATCAATTTATAACATTTTTGACACGCGTTTTTCTGGGTTTTTGTTTTATTCTGTCTTCACTGTTCAATAACCATTAAAATACGGACAGATCATTTCTTTGTCAGCGGGCAAACGTACTACATCAGCAGGGATCAAATACTTTTTCCCCCCTCACTGTATCTGTCCATCCACATGAAATAATGCAGACACGTGACACTTCCTATCAGCCGCCACGTGGCGTTGTGGGAGTGCATCATCTCAGCAGACTTGGTTCCACGCAAGCAAACTCTGGACTGGTGTTGACATTTCGTGTCTCATCAGCAGTCACTTTTGTTTAAAGGCAGCGTTCGGGAACCTATGGCTCGCGAGCCATAATGGCTCTTCCAGTGACGGCATATGGCTCCCAGACAATTTTGAGTTGAAAAAAAAAATCAGTTTGGAACTGATTTTAAAATTACTTAATAAATTTCACGGGTCACGCCTGCACGAAGCTCAACCTCACCACGTATGAACCAGACTACACAAGGCCATCAGCAAAACCATGCGGCACCAGAAGTCGCATTAAAAGTAAGACGTATTTAATTTATTAGACGTTAAAAATACTATATGGCTCTCAATGAAATATATTTAGAAATATTTGGCTTTTATGGCTCTCCCAGTCAAAAAGGTTCCCGATCCCTGGTTTAAACCAATGTAGGTGAATTGCCATTTGTAAATATACAATTATGCATAATGTGTGTTGGCAAAGTTACATTACAATAAATTGCAATTTTGAAATGGTATATTTGGTCAGTTTGAAGAATGTTAGGTATTTTTAAAATCCTTTATATTAAGTTCACTTGCTTGCTTGCTTGCTTGCTTACGACCGTGCAAATCTTTCGGTCGTTTTTTAACCCACTTCCCGTGATCCAATCGAGCTGACATTTTGCACACAGACTCGTTGTGCGTGACAATTAATGTTCGTGAAAAATTTTTCCAAAATTTTACACTGTTTAGGGAAAACAAATTAATATTTAATTACCAATTGCTTAATACTGGCAGACAATCATCTGACCCATAGGTGGCAGCCATCTCAAGCCAGAGGACGAGAGGACTCTAGCCGCCACGCATATAAAGGATTTAGAGTGAAAAACTTTGTTTTTACGGGTTATACTTATTTTAAATCCTTTATATTAAGTTCACTTGCTTGCTTGCTTGCGCGCTTACGACCGTGCAAATCTTTCGGTCGTTTTTTAACCCACTTCCCGTGATCCAATCGAGCTGACATTTTGCACACAGACTCGTTGTGCGTGACAATTTATTTTCGTGAAAATTTTTTTTCCACTTTTTAGGAATTTTTTTTCATATTTAATTTAAAATACCAATGTGATAAAAATGAAACTCTTACTCAAGAAAAACAGAAATGAATAATAAAATAAAACCGATGCCACGCATATAAAGGATTTATAGTGAAAAACTTTGTTTTTACGGGTTAATTTTTTAAGATCCTGTGTTAATGTCATTACATCTTTGGAATCAAAATCCAGAACCAACCCTACTGGAATTATGTTGAAAGTTTCATATCAAATGTTTTATCAGTCTAAAATTTGTATTATAATTAATTTAAACAAAAGGTTTCTCGGATAGTGAAACATCAGGTGAGAAAACATTTACATATTTGAGACAATAGTAGTTGTTAATGTATTACGTATTTCAAAATATTGTATGGATAAACGAATGGGGTTTAAGTCGGTATGAGCACATGTTTAGTGTATATTGTATATTGGGTGTGTATTAGTTATTTGTATAAACCATTATGAGTGAGTCTGAATGCTTATATCATTTCAGATTTCCAATGCCCGGTAAAATAAAAACCAGTGAAATGAAAATCAACTGGTAAGTACAGCTATGGTTTCAATGCTCCTGTTAAGATAGCACATGCGTTTACATTTGGAGTTGGTTATGAACTTTCTTTATAGCTAGCAACACAATTTCGTGTTTAGACCTTCTTGGTTCTTTCGGTAAAGTCACGTAGAAGGGAAGTAATAAAATAATAAAACATAATAAAATAATTCTCACGACGTTTCGGCTACAACGCAAGCGGCCGAAACGTCGTGAGAATTATTCTATTATGTTTTATTTTATTATTGTATTACTTCCCTTCTACATGATGACTTTACCGAAAGAACCAAGAAGATGAATCCCTGCAGTCACGAAAAAAGCTTTAAATCGAAAAATTCGTGCTTAGAGTTTTAACGTTCTACACATTTGCAGATTATTATACATTTTAATTGGAGAGCCTTCAAGATGTATTGACACTCACTTTAACACTCGAAACTGCGTCTATATTGCAACAAAAAGTGTGTTCAAGTGGAGAATTCTGCTTTGCTACACAATTGAAATGATGCTTTGTTTGTAGTCTCATTCAAGCTCAGCTGGGATGTGTCATCGTGCAAGATTTTGCGTTGATACAGGACACTGCGAAAATCTTCAGGACTGGCATCCGACTTACAAAATGTCAGTTTCAACTGCACCATTTAAACAAATGCACTTTGTTTCCGGAGCTAACGTTTAAACGCACGGCAGTATTTATATCTATCTTCTCCAACCATTATATATACGGAGTGGTAGCTCTTGCAATCTCTCATGTACTTGATACGGCTGTCGTGGCTGTGACGGTTCCACCTGAAGATGGAAGCTTGCGTTGCCTCCGAAACGTCGTGATTTTTATTTTATTTTACTATTTTATGTTTTTACCTACACGGTGACTTTACCTAAGAATATGAATCATTGCAGTCACGAAAGCTTCAAATCTAGAAGTATTAATATCTGTTGTACGTCCGTTTTGCGTTTGTAGGTCTCGCCGAATTTTTGCAACAAAAGGATAAACGGAATAACTTCCAGGCCGTGCTGAATGCAGTCCAACTCACGAAATGTTTTCGTGCAAAGCTTTGGGAGAATTCACCTTCCGTTTTAAAACAACTTGAAAAAATCGGTAAATGATCGTCCCTTTTACGTATAAAAGGCAATACGTACGCAATGATTGACAACCACGAAATTCTATTCAGAAGACCCTTCAATTAGACGCGACTTAACCTCAGTGTGTTTCTGCTGTAGGCTTCTCAATGTCCAGCGCACTGGTCAACGCTGGATTGACATCTTTTGAGAAATTGAAAACACTTATGGACGGGAAATCGAGTTGGTGAGATCATGGGTTCATCTTCTTGTTCTTCCGGTAAAGTCGTCACGTAGAAGGGAAATAATAAAATAATAAAAATAAAACACATTATAAAATAATTCTCACGACGTTTCGGCCACAACGCAAGCAGCCGTCCTCAGGTGAAGAACAGGTCTGTCGGGAGACAGAGTCTGAATGAACACCACCAAGCTTGGCAGCGTATATTGAAGCTGCTGGGTTAGAGGAGAAGGGCGCCTTGACAAAGGAATTTGCATATCAACAGCGGAATTTAACATTTATGGAAAATGCAGATAGGGGATTAGTCACTACTTGTGGAATGCGTAGGAGGTGGGGGGGTCAAAGTCATATTATGCCCGTGCATTGTGTAGGATTAGCAGCAACAAATGGAGGGAGTAGGTTAGCAGTCATAAAGAGAAGGAATTTTTTTCAATGTAAAGCTTCTTTCGTGACTGCAGGGATTCATCTTCTTGTTCTTTCGGTAAAGTCACGTAGAAGGGAAGTAATAAAATAATAAAATAAAACATTAAGTCACGTAGAAGGGAAATAATAAAATAATAAAAATAAAACATAATAAAATAATTCTCACGACGTTTCGGCCACAACGCAAGCAGCCGTCCTCAGGCGAAGAATGAGACGGCTGCTTGTGTTGCGGCCGAAACGTCGTGAGAATTATTTTATAATGTTTTAATTTTTATTATTTTATTACTTCCCTTCTACGTGACTTTACCGACAAAACCAAGAAGAAAAAACGGAAGGAATTTGAATAGTAAGGAGCTGCAGGTGAATCTGAAGATGAATGCCTGCAGTCACGAAAGCTTTAAATCGAAATGTGTCAACAGTGCAAGAGGCGTACAGCTCAAAGACGATGCTGAATTATCAAAGTAACGAGGCTCGGGGTGAGCATCTACATCATTAGACCTCCTCTGGTCTGGCACCAATTGAGACGAGGCTTAAAAGAAAGCCGTCTCTGGTGTGGACCAATCAGTTCCAAGGGCAATGCATCATATTATCAAAGTGTGTAATTCTAGATTTGAAGCTTTCGTGACTGCAAGGATTCATATTCTTAGGTTTTTTCGGTAAAGTCACGGAGACTTGTGTTGCTCCGAAACGTCGTGATCTTTATTTTATTTTATTAATTTTGATGTTTTACCTACGTGACTTTACCGAAAAAACCTAATAATATTATCAGAGTGTGTGTTTTTGTTTGCATGTTGACCACAAGTATTGTGGTGAATGCACCACGTGATTGCTCGTAAAAAGGTTTCAGTTTTGTTGCCAGAAAAAAGGGGGAAACGCTTTATTATAATTATAATACAATACAATCATCAGCCTTGCTTAATAATAGTAACACCAGCCAATGACGAGTGCATTTCTGTTTGTAAACAACATCATTGGAACCTCATTTGCCAGTAAAAATATGATAATTGTTTTTTTACCCTTCTATCTGGCAACAAAACTGACACCTTTTTTTTACTCCTTGTCAAAAAAGGTGTCCGTTTTGTTGCCAGATAGAAGGGTAAAAAAGCAATTATGTAAACAACATTTCAACAAAACTCAAATGATGTTTTTGCTGGTGGTGTATTCCTGCATTGTGCAGATAGTGAACAGACACCCTCCATTTGGGAACCAGATGAAAGACGCCGTTCAGCATCTTCCCAAGTACCAAGTCAGCATGGTGCAGGTAGATGAGACCGAGCCCTCATCATACGTCAGCACGTTTCAGTCAACAATATTATTTGTCGCCACCTAGTGGAATCTTTAATAAAATAAACTTGAGTGGATTGTAATAATAGTGAGTATAGAAACAAACAAGATGTATTGTAAGAGTCACTTTATTTGTCATTAATATTAAAGGAGTGAAGTTGCCTTTACATGCTTAAGCTGTTAATGTATCCATTGCATGGGTGGACCTTATCCTTTTCAATCATCCACACATTTGCCCCCCCTGAGAGATTGTGCAGGAGCCGCCACTGCTGCTGACTACAGTGGGGCAAGTGGCCGTTGACTTTTAGAATGTTGCTACATCTTCTTGGTTCTTTCGGTAAAGTCACGTAGAATGGAAATAATAAAATAATAAAATAAAACATAATAAAATAATTCTCACGACGTTTCGGCCACAACGCAAGCAGCCGTCCTCAGGTGAAGAACAGGTCTGTCGTGAAGACAGCGTCTGAAGCAGACAGACCTGTTCTCCACCTGAGGACGGCTGCTTGCGTTGTGGCCGAAACGTCGTGAGAATTATTTTATTTATTTTATTATTTTATTATTTCCATTCTACGTGACTTTACCGAAAGAACCAAGAAGATGAATCCCTGCAGTCACGAAAGCTTTACATCGAAATGTTGCTACAATTTTTCTGTGTTTTGTTAAGTTTTTTCACGAGGTTTTAAATGAAGAAATCGACTAATTAACTTTTATCTTCACCTTAGTAAAAGTCAATTTCATATTCTTAGGTTTTTTCGGTAAAGTCACGTAGGTAAAAAATAAAATTAATAAAAGTAAAATAAAATAAAAATAAAAATCACGACGTTTCGGAGGCAACACAAGCTTCCGTCTTCAGGTGGAACCGTCACAGCCCGACAGCTGCATCAAGTAAAGACGGAAGCTTGTGTTGCCTCCGAAACGTCGTGATTTATTTATTTTACTTTTATTAATTAAATGTTTTACCTACCGGTGACTTTACCGAAAAAACCTAAGAATATGAATCCTTGCAGTCACGAAAGCTTCAAATCTAGAATAGTCAATTTAATTTCATGGCTTGCTAAGCTTTGCCTATCATCAATTCAGAATAGCGCTGGTTGCTGTTTGTCCCCCCAGGGTCACCGGCACTACAAGGCTGTGGCTGAGGTGATGATCACAGTGGTTCTAAAGAACTTTGCGGAGCTGCAGTCCCAGCGCACAGCTCCGGACAGCCACAGCTGCACGCTGCTGATGGGCAACTCCGACAACAACCTCGTCCACCGGCAAATCATCACGTGCGCTCACATTCCACATCGCAGTAGTTGTGACAAGGCCACGTGTGTTTGATGTTGAATAGAACAAAATGTTCATGAGCCTGATCATTTGAGAGGCAGACATCGCACCTGCTTGCTTTGACATTCCTCAAAGACACCGGTGAACCATCGACCGTAACACGACATCAACAGGGCAATGTGCTATCAACAACAAGGCAACTCCTACGACTAATTGGGAATGGGACGCAAGCGTAGGATTGATCGCCCTGTCGCTGGCCGCCTTTGGGGAGGGTGTATCGTGTGAAAGGCCGAAACACCCTAGGAACCAAAGGTTCACTACTGACGATGCGCTCCCCAAATGTCACCAGGCTCACTGTTCATGAACTCTTGGAAGTGCTTGCACAAAGGATAGTAACATCTCATCCTGTGTTCTTGGAATCAGTGCGACGAGTGGCCATGTAACCCAAACTATGGAGCAGAAGTAAACCCCTGTGGCCTGCTCGCCTTCAAGTAGAACAACTACGCAAACTCGCTCCTTAAGCTCTCGTGGCTATCAGATCTCGACATGGCATTTAGCTCCTCCTGAACATGCGGCAATATAAAGGAATAGAACGCAACAATAATTAGCATCATATACAAGTCAATGTAACACAATACACGAGCAGGGATTACGCCTCGCTCCTATACGTCAACAACATTGTTCCTCTTCTTGGTTCTTTCGGTAAAGTCACGTAGAAGGGAAGTAATAAAATAATAAAAATAAAACATAATAAATAAATTCTCACGACGTTTCGGCCACAACGCAAGCAGCCGTCCTCAGGTGAAGAACAGGTCTGTCGAGGCGACCTGCAGTCCCAGCGCACACTCTGAGGACGGCTGCTTGCGTTGTGGCCGAAACGTCGTGAGAATTATTTTATTATGTTTTATTTTTATTATTTTATTACTTCCATTCTACGTGATGACTTTACCGAAAGAACCAAGAAGATGAATCCCTGCAGTCACGAAAGCTTTAAATCGAAACATTGTTCCTAGAAACAAATATTCAAATTTTAAATGCACTTGTTACTGGCGAAATTAATAACAATCGCCCGTTTATTGATAGGGCCTTTTCATCCGGGGTGTCTATGAACGCAGTGAGCGACTGACGTCACGTCTCAGACACATTTAAATGGGCACCCCCAGTGACAGCTGCCCCTGTGGACACAAGGAGATTCAGAAGCCGGCCTGCACTTGGGCATGAGGTTGCCAGTCGGGGGGGGGGGGGGGGGGGGATGGTTCATATTCTTAGGTTTTTTCGGTAAAGTCACGTAGGTAAAAAATTAAATTAAAATGGTTGCTGTGTGTACTTCCAATTGAGTAATTTTTGGGTATTTTTATTTTATTTGTCAACGAGTAGAACTGGTCTACTCGTATTCTTAGGTTTTTTTCGGTAAAGTCACGTAGGTAAAACATTAAAAAGTAAAATAAAATAAAAATCACGACGTTTCGGAGGCAACACAAGCTTCCGTCTTCAGGTGGAACCGTCACAGCCACGACAGCCGTATCAAGTACATGAGAGATTACAGAGCTACCACTCCGTATATATAATGGTTTGGAGAAGGTGGTGGGGCAAGGGCCGCATACTTTTTATCAATATGGTAAGGTGAGGCTTGAGAGGGTGAGCCTTTGTTACGGAGAGGTACTAGAATGTTCTACTCGTTGTGAATGTCAGAAATCTTGAACGTCGGGTGCAACACGGCGCACACATTTCATCACTGAGATACCTACGGTAATAGCAAGTTATGGAAGCTACGCGTACACCCATGTGACCTTCGCAGAGACGACATGCTGCTGAGAACGGGGAGTTGGATGAAGAAGCTGGAAGTTGTTCGGCCGGAAAAAAGTGACAAGCTCGACATCCACCTTCTCAGCTCGACGTACGGTACGTCCCAGGGCTGCCAACTCGTCCACAGACTACACTAGGTCATCGTTCTCAGTCAGCCTTGGTCAGGAGTCAGTTTCTAGCCCCATGCAGCTGTCCACAGACTACACCAGACATCGTTCTCAGTCAGCCTTGGTCAGGAGTCAGTTTCCTAGCCGCATGCAGCTGTCCACAGACTACACCAGGTCATCGTTCTCAGTCAGCCTTGGTCAGGAGTCAGTTTCAGAGCCGCATGCAGCTGTCCACAGACTACACCAGGACATCGTTCTCAGTCAGCCTTGGTCAGGAGTCAGTTTCCTAGCCCCATGCAGCTGTCCACAGACTACACCAGGTCATCGTTCTCAGTCAGCCTTGGTCAGGAGTCAGTTTCGGAGACGCATGCAGCTGTCCACAGACTACACCAGGACATCGTTCTCAGTCAGCCTTGGTCAGGAGTCAGTTTCGGAGACGCATGCAGCTGTCCACAGACTACACCAGGTCATCGTTCTCAGTCAGCCTTGGTCAGGAGTCAGTTTCGGAGACGCATGCAGCTGTCCACAGACTACACCAGGTCATCGTTCTCAGTCAGCCTTGGTCAGGAGTCAGTTTCCTAGCCCCATGCAGCTGTCCACAGACTACACCAGGACATCGTTCTCAGTCAGCCTTGGTCAGGAGTCAGCTTTCTAGCCGCATGCAGCTGTCCACAGACTACAGCAGGACACAGTTCTCAGTCAGCCTTGGTCAGGAGTCAGTTTCGGAGCCGCATGCAGCTTCCACAGACTACACCAGGTCATCGTTCTCAGTCAGCCTTGGTCAGGAGTCAGTTTCAGAGCCGCATGCAGCTGTCCACAGACTACACCAGGTCATCGTTCTCAGTCAGCCTTGGTCAGGAGTCAGTTTCCTAGCCCATGCAGCTGTCCACAGACTACACCAGGACATCGTTCTCAGTCAGCCTTGGTCAGGAGTCAGTTTCAGAGCCGCATGCAGCTGTCCACAGACTACACCAGGTCATCGTTCTCAGTCAGCCTTGGTCAGGAGTCAGTTCCTAGCCGCATGCAGCTGTCCACAGACTACACCAGGTCATCGTTCTCAGTCAGCCTTGGTCAGGAGTCAGCTTCAGAGCGCATGCAGCTGTCCACAGACTGCTGCATGGCGTCACGTATGTGCGTACAGTATTCACATGCACCGGGGGGGGGGGGTAACTGATAGGCTCTGCCGGCCTCAGCCCTCAGCCAATGGGACGGCGAGCCAGGGGCGTGGCTCTGGGGTGCATAGCAACATCTGGAAGGTTCCAGGGGAGAGGCTGAGGATTGGCTGGGGGGTCACGTGGGCCAGGGGATATGAGGGGTGGAGAGAGACAGTTCGAGGTCAGTGCAGAGGTCGCAAACGGGTTTTATCTTTACCCTCGTACCCGTACCCAGCTGCACCAGGGTCGCAAACGGGTTTTGACTCCTTACCCCCGTACCCGTACCTGGCCGCACCAGGGTCGCAAACGGGTACCCGTACCCTACCCGTACCCAGCCGGGTATCGGGTAGGGTACGGGTATCGGGTACCCGATTGCGACCTCTGGGATGAAGCCGCGTTGCAGGCGCGGGTGGGTTGATTCTAGGAACTTGAATTGTGAGAAGAGACAAGACGTTGGGAAATGAGTGACAAACGGTGACTCACCAGTGACTCACGGCCTACCCGTACCCGGCCGCACCAGGGTCGCAAACGGGTACCCGTACCCGGCCGGGTACCGTCACACCCCTTGTGTGTTGGGGACTGCGCCTCGTAACGAAGTTTATTCGTCAATAATTACAACACTACACTGTTTTGAAATTGACCTGGGATTACGTTGAGAGCCAGCGGAGGGATGTGAGTGTTGTGGCGATGTTTTGTTGACGGATGTGGACGAGAAGCCTGCCAGGGGCATCTTGGCTCATGTGGAGTTTGAGGATGTGAGGAGGAGATGTGAAGGTGTGGAAGGCAGCTGGGGTAAGGAAATTGGTGGGCGTGGGAAATGTGCAGGTGGAGGTATGAGAGGTCCTCCAGAGTTGGCAGTAGCAAGAGAACTCGTGCTCAGGATCCGTTACGACTGCAAGGTTTCTCGCACTCTTTGTGCGTTTGGCTAAAAAAAATAAACAAGTGGCGAAGATGATTGAAGCTTTAAAATTAATAAAAGTAAAATAAAATAAAAATCACGACGTTTCGGAGGCAACACAAGCTTCCGTCTTCAGGTGGAACCGTCACAGCCACGACAGCCGTATCAAGTAAATGAGAGATTGCAAGAGCTACCACACTTTTTATTAAACCAACCATTATATATACGGAGTGGTAGCTCTTGTAATCTCTCATTTACTTGATACAGCTGTCGTGGCTGTGACGGCTCCACCTGAAGACGGAAGCTTGTGTTGCCTCCGAAACGTCGTGATTTTATTTTATTTTACTTTTATAATTTTAATGTTTTACCTACACGGTGACTTTACCGAAAAAACCTAAGAATATGAATCCTTGCCAGTCACGAAAGCTTCAAATCTAGAATGATTGAAGCCAGAGGTGTGGACTCGAGTCATGTGACTTGGACTCGAGTCAGACTCGAGTCATGAATTTGATGACTTCAGACTCGACTTGGACTTGCATAACAATGACTTTGTCCCACCTCTGAGCTGGTGTGGACTCGAGTCATGTGACTTGGACTCGAGTCAGACTCGAGTCATGAATTTGATGACTTCAGACTCGACTTGGACTTGCATAACAATGACTTTGTCCCACCTCTGAGCTGGTGTGGACTCGAGTCATGTGACTTGGACTCGAGTCAGACTCGAGTCATGAATTTGATGACTTCAGACTCGACTTGGACTTGCATAACAATGACTTTGTCCCACCTCTGAGCTGGTGTGGACTCGAGTCATGTGACTTGGACTCGAGTCAGACTCGAGTCATGAATTTGATGACTTCAGACTCGACTTGGACTTGCATAACAATGACTTTGTCCCACCTCTGAGCTGGTGTGGACTCGAGTCATGTGACTTGGACTCGAGTCAGACTCGAGTCATGAATTTGATGACTTCAGACTCGACTTGGACTTGCATAACAATGACTTTGTCCCACCTCTGAGCTGGTGTGGACTCGAGTCATGTGACTTGGACTCGAGTCAGACTCGAGTCATGAATTTGATGACTTCAGACTCGACTTGGACTTGCATAACAATGACTTTGTCCCACCTCTGATTGAAGCTATGGTGGTAAAAATGTGCTTTTCATGCTTTTCCCAGTTGGTCTGGACATCCATCAGAGCTTCACTCCATCCTACTCGAGCCCACGCACCCCTGGGCTCTACGGGAACGAGAGGCATCTGCAGGCCCAGTCCCTGCATGCTGCTACCTGTGAGAAACCAAAGACGTCTGTCTCAGCAGCAGGAGCAGCAGCAGCACAAGCAGCCGGCAATGGTTTGTGTCGCCTCGTTTCTGCATGCATTTTAGATCAATTGGTTTATTTCCACCGTATGCATTTGATCCCATAGAATCAATTCAGAATGCACCATCTCATATTTACAACACTGATATAATCCTTAAATTGTGCAATTTTTAACACACCAACTCATGCTGTGGCAAGTGTGAAGCAATATACACAGGGACGTTCAGTGTGGTGCATTCTATTTTGTTGTGGAGTTGACCTGTACACATACAACTTTACTGCAAAGATAATCTCTTGTGTGCTAACGAGTTCCAAACGGACACAGTGGCCATTGACCCCCCCTCCCTCCCCTCTTCCTTGAGACGCCGAAAATTAATATTTTATTCTCAGAGAAAATACTTTAACTATATATATTTTTCTTCTTGGTTCTTTCGGTAAAGTCACGTAGAAGGGAAATAATAAAATAATAAAAATAAACATAATAAAATAATTCTCACGACGTTTCGGCCACAACGCAAGCAGCCGTCTCAGGTGAAGAACAGGTCTGTCGGAAGACAGCGTCTGAATGAAAGAGTTCATTCAGACGCTGTCTTTCTGAAGACCTTTTCATTCAGACGCTGTCTTTCCGACAGCCCTGTTCTTCACCTGAGGACGGCTGCTTGCGTTGTGGCCGAAACGTCGTGAGAATTGTATTTTATTATGTTTTATTTGCATTATTGTATTATTTCCCTTCTACGTGGTGACTTTACCGAAAGAACCAAGAAGATGAATCCCTGCAGTCACGAAAGCTTTAATCGAAATATATATTGTATACGACTTTAGGGACCAATTAAAGTTCAGGACTGTCCCCCCACCCACCCTCCTTGGAACATTTTCAGACATGCTTCTGCACACGAGAGTATTTTACATATCTCAACTCTTTCACTCGACCTAAACTATGCTGAAAGTAATGTTCATTAAAGTTCAACATTTGATCGTATGAGTCACGTAATGTGTAATGTGTCGTTATAAAATACGTTTACAGTGAAGCAACTTGCTGGCTTGGATGAATCCAAGAGAGGCTGTCTTCATAACTGCAAAAACAAACAATGTGTGGGCACGAGTGCTGTGAGTACCTTCATCACGATGAAACATACTTACAAACAGGGGCGGTTTCTTCATTAGGGCGATTGGGCGACGCACCACCAATGTCATTCAACCACAGAGTCACGCTAGCCGTCACTGTGCCTCTGGATATAGTCCAATCAGCGTCATGTCACGTTCTGTGGAGTACCGCCTCTTTTTGGGCGATTTCACTCCGGCTGAGAATCGCCCCGAGTGTCCCATAGACTTACATTCAAAGATGTTTTTTTTCGAACGGCGGGCGCTGCAATGCATTCTCTACGGCTTCCGGGAGGGCTCGCCCTAACGTGCTTACGTCATCATACGTCAGCACGTTTCATCCAACAATATTATTTGTCGCCACCTAGTGGAATCTTTAATAAAAGAAACTGAGTGGATTGTAATAATAGTGAGTATAGAAACAAACAAGGAGATGTATTGTAAGAGTCACTTTATTTTTCATTAATATTAAAGAAGTGAAGTTGCCTTTACATGCTTAAGCTGTTAATTTATCCATTGCATGGGTGGACCTTATCCTTATCAATCATCCAGACATTTGCCCCCCCTGAGAGATTTTGCAGGAGCCGCCACTGCTTACACAATTGTTACTACAACACGCGATTGTGATTATGTTGGGTTGCGTATCTTATCATGTTTCATCAAACGAGGACCGATACACTTCTGCTCATGCGCCAGCATTGATTCAAGCAAATCTGACTTCGCTGATGAGACACTGAACGGAAACAACTGGTGCAGCGTTTGATTGTATTGAACACATTTTGCTGTAATGATGCACTCCCAGAATGGAGGTTTCGGCAGATGGGATGTACACAATGACTTTAATGTTCGATTTAAAGCTGTTTAAAGCTTTCGGCTGTTCTTCGGACGCTGTCTTTCCGACAGCGCTGTTCTTCACCTGAGGACGGCTGCTTGCGTTGTGGCCAAAACGTCGTGAGAATTTTATTTTACGAAGTTTATTTTTATTCTTTTATTATTTCCCTTCTACGTGACTTTACCAAAAGAACCATGAAAATGACTTTAATGTTCACGCAGAGGGACAGACACGGATTGCGTACCGTGTGTGCGTATTGATGTTGTTTGCAGGCTGGTAATGGCGTGTGTAAAGTGATGCGATTTGACACGATTCGATTCACGACGGCATTCTTTTTGCCAAGTTTCTGCTGCCTCATCCGCACGGTTTGTGTCTCGCACTTTCTGTCCGTGCGGTGTCGTTTTCAACGTGAGCCAGAACGAGACATTTGTATCTAATTTTCATCAATCGAACTCAATCGTCGATAATTTTCTCATGGTACAATTTGTTGCCTGTATCATAGGCCTAATAAATAACTAACTATACTTTATGATAATTGGTTCTTTACCCTTCTATCTGGCAACAAAACTGACACCTTTTTGCAAGGAGTCATTTTTGCATAGACCGCAATACCTGCAGTCATAATACAAACAAAAGAACATAACTCTGATAATGTATGCACTGTCCTTGAAGTTGATTGGTCCACACCCGAGACAGCTTTCCTTCGAGCCTAGTCTCACTTGCGCCTTTTGGCGTCATCTGGTCCAACCCATATGAGACTAGGCTCGAAGGAAAGCTGTCTCGGGTGTGGACCAATCAACTTCAAGGACAGTGCCTACATTATCAGAGTTATGTTTTTTGTTTGTATTATGACTGCAGGTATTGCGGTCTATGCAAACATGACTCCTTGCAAAAAGGTGTCAGTTTTGTTGCCAGATAGAAGGGTAAAGAACCAATTATCATATTTTTACTGGCAAATGAGGTCCCATAGTAACTATACTTTAGTTTTCTACGTTGTTGTTTAGTAACTGCAGCTACATACTATTAACATTCTTTTCCTTTGTTAATGCTACTGCACCCCCCTTGGTGCTGTTGATCCTGCATAATGCATGGGCATAATATGACTATGAAACCCCCCCCCCACCCACCTCCTACGCATTTCCCATGAATATGCTAAATTCCTCTTCATATGCACATTCTTTTTGTTAAGGCGCTCTTGCACCTCCAACGCAGCGTATATATTAGCTCCTAGCTTGGAAATGTCTCATTCTTCACCTGAGGACGGCTGCTTGCGTTGTGGCCGAAACGTCGTGAGAATTATTTTATTTTATTATGTTTTATTTTTATTATTTTATTGCTTCCCTTCTACGTGACTTTACCGAAAGAACCAAGAAGATGAACTCGTAGAGTCTTTGTTGTGCTGCTCAAATGAGCATTCAAGGCGATGCTCATTTCCTGATGACGGCCGTGGTCCAGTAAGTGCTGATTCTACATCGTGCTGTGGTGGGGTGAGTGTGATTCACGTAGGTAAAAAATTTAAATAAATTAAATCACGACGTTTCGGAGGCAACACAAGCATCCGCCTTCAGGTGGAACCGTCACATCAAAATGACCGCGTCAGTAATTTAATGTATTTAATTTCTCACCTACGTGATTTTGCCGACAAAAACAGTATGAATCCTTGCAGTCACGAAAACTTCAAATCTAGAATTGATTCACAGGAGTCTGATTCTGTTGTGTTCCCCACAACTTGATACACATTTTACTGACCCTGAAGAATGTCGTAGGCTGAACCAACCCGCCCACTAGGATCTGAACTCGGATCCTTCCAACTGTAATATGAGAATATATCCGGCTCACTGACGTCTCACAGCTCGTCATGGTGATTGGCTCTGCGGTCCTGGTCTACAGCCAATGGGGAGACGAGTCAGGGGCGTGGCTCTGACGTCATGGGAAGGTGACAGCTGCAAGTAGATGATTGGTTCTGCTGGCTTTGGCCTCAGCCAATGGGTGGACGAGTTAGGGGCGTGGCCTCTGACGTCATGGGAAGGTGACAGCTGCAAGTAGATGATTGGTTCTGCTGGCTTTGGCCTCAGCCAATGGGTGGACGAGTTAGGGGCGTGGCCCTGACGTGATGGAAGGGTGACAGCTGCAAGTAGATGATTGGTTCTGCTGGCTTTGGCCTCAGCCAATGGGGAGACGAGTCAGGGGCGTGGTCCCGGGAGCTGACGAGGGAGCCTGGAAGATTCCATGGAGGCTAACGAGGATTGGCTGAAACGTACCACGTGACCCGGGTGCTAAGTAGGGGCGGAGAGAAACGACACGTGGTCAGAACGGGAACCAACGGAGGAAGGGGCCACGTGGGAGCGGGGCTCCGAGTTGCCACGTGGCGGTGAGTCTCTCTCGGTCCGTCTGTCCACTACACGTTGCCTATCAGCAGCGTCAAGTAGCTGTAACATATTCCTAGGTTCATCTTCTTGGTTCTTTCGGTAAAGTCATCACGTAGAAGGGAAGTAATAAAATAATAAAAATAAAACATAATAAAATAAAATAATTCTCACGACGTTTCGGCTACAACGCAAGCAGCCGTCTTCAGGTGAAGAATGAGACACTGCCAAGCTAGGAGCTTATATATAAGCTGCGTTGGAGGTGGAAGAAGAGCGCCTTAACAAAAGAATGTGCATATCAAGAGGAATTTAGCATATTCATGGCAAATGCGTAGGAGGTGGGGGGGGGTTTCAAAGTCATATTATGCCCATGCATTATGCAGGATTAGCAGCACCAAGGGGGGGTGCAGGGATTAGCATTAACAAAGGAAAGAATGTTAATGATATGTAGCTGCAGTTACTCAACAACCACGTAGAAAACTAAAGTATATTATTACTTCCCTTCTACGTGACTTTACCGAAAGAACCAAGAAGATGAATCCCTGCAGTCACGAAAGCTTTAAATCGAAATTTATTCCTAGGTTTTTTCGGTAAAGTCACGTAGGTAAAAAACATTAAAAGTAAAATAAAATAATGTTTTTTTACCTACACGTGACTTTACCGAGAAAACCTAAGAATATGAATCCTTGTAGTCACGAAAGCTTCAACTCTAGAAGTAGCTGTAGCCTAAAGTGAATTAAAGACGGATTCCAGAAGTCGTTTCAAAGAGCTTTAGTACACAACTGTGAGCGGCTCACCGGTAATGTGAAAGCGTCTGGTGAGTGCAGTGTTGTTGTTGTTGTTGTTGCTACTCGCCTCTAAGCGCTTGTGCAGCCTGGTGAGTGCAGTGTTGTTGTTGTTGTTGTTGCTACTCGCCTCTAAGCGCTTGTGCAGCCTGGTGAGTGCAGTGTTGTTGTTGTTGTTGTTGCTACTCGCCTCTAAGCGCTTGTGCAGCCTGGTGAGTGCAGTGTTGTTGTTGTTGTTGTTGCTACTCGCCTCTAAGCGCTTGTGCAGCCTGGTGAGTGCAGTGTTGTTGTTGTTGTTGTTGCTACTCGCCTCTAAGCGCTGGTGCAGCCTGGTGAGTGCAGTGTTGTTGTTGTTGTTGTCGCTACTCGCCTCTAAGCGCTGGTGCAGCCTGGTGAGTGCAGTGTTGTTGTTGTTGTTGTTGCTACTCGCCTCTAAGCGCTGGTGCAGCCTGGTGAGTGCAGTGTTGTTGTTGTTGTTGTGCAGCATGGTGAGTGCAGTGTTGTTGTTGTTGTTGTTGCTACTCGCCTCTAAGCGCTGGTGCAGCCTGGTGAGTGCAGTGTTGTTGTTGTTGTTGTTGCTACTCGCCTCTAAGCGCTTGTGCAGCCTGGTGAGTGCAGTGTTGTTGTTGTTGTTGTGCAGCCTGGTGAGTGCAGTGTTGTTGTTGTTGTTGTTGCTACTCGCCTCTAAGCGCTTGTGCAGCCTGGTGAGTGCAGTGTTGTTGTTGTTGTTGTTGCTACTCGCCTCTAAGCGCTTGTGCAGCCTGGTGAGTGCAGTGTTGTTGTTGTTGTTGTCGCTACTCGCCTCTAAGCGCTGGTGCAGCCTGGTGAGTGCAGTGTTGTTGTTGTTGTTGTTGCTACTCGCCTCTAAGCGCTGGTGCAGCCTGGTGAGTGCAGTGTTGTTGTTGTTGTTGTGCAGCATGGTGAGTGCAGTGTTGTTGTTGTTGTTGTTGCTACTCGCCTCTAAGCGCTGGTGCAGCCTGGTGAGTGCAGTGTTGTTGTTGTTGTTGTTGCTACTCGCCTCTAAGCGCTGGTGCAGCCTGGTGAGTGCAGTGTTGTTGTTGTTGTTGTGCAGCCTGGTGAGTGCAGTGTTGTTGTTGTTGTTGTTGCTACTCGCCTCTAAGCGCTTGTGCAGCCTGGTGAGTGCAGTGTTGTTGTTGTTGTTGTTGCTACTCGCCTCTAAGCGCTTGTGCAGCCTGGTGAGTGCAGTGTTGTTGTTGTTGTTGTGCAGCCTGGTGAGTGCAGTGTTGTTGTTGTTGTTGCTACTCGCCTCTAAGCGCTGGTGCAGCCTGGTGAGTGCAGTGTTGTTGTTGTTGTTGCTACTCGCCTCTAAGCGCTTGTGCAGCCTGGTGAGTGCAGTGTTGTTGTTGTTGTTGTGCAGCCTGGTGAGTGCAGTGTTGTTGTTGTTGTTGCTACTCGCCTCTAAGCGCTGGTGCAGCCTGGTGAGTGCAGTGTTGTTGTTGTTGTTGTGCAGCCTGGTGAGTGCAGTGTTGTTGTTGTTGTTGTGCAGCCTGGTGAGTGCAGTGTTGTTGTTGTTGTTGTTGCTACTCGCCTCTAAGCGCTGGTGTCGCGCCGTTTTAACTTCTAGGCAAAGGAAATGTGGCCAGGTCAACGCCGCTGGCGCCTCGCACCTCGAGCGCTCACGTGTGGAGCTACTTGAGTGAACTCAAAAGCACGAGCGTGAGTCTGACCGGCGTTCCAGATAACAAAAGGCTCAAGGTACGAGTGGAAATGTTGCGGTGAAACATCGCGCACTTCTACAGCCCTCACAGCTGTCACCGCGGTGGTGCTCGTACTGCGCCTCGTTTAGTTTTGTGTAAATTGGCATGCACGTAGCGAAACACGCGTACGCAAACATTGAGAACTGATAAAGTCACGTCGAAGGGAAATAATGAAGTAATAGAAATACAACTTTATTAAAAATAAAATTCTCTTCTACGTGAGACTTTCCCAAAAGAACCAAGAAGATGAATCCCTGCAGTCACGAAAGCTTTAAATCGAAATTTAACATGCCAATGTTGTAATAATTGTCATTTTTTCGAAACAAAACGTTTCAGATTGTTCTTCTTGTTTCTTTCGGTAAAGTCACGTAGAAGGGAAGTAATAAAATAATAAAAATAAAACATAATAAAACAATTCTCACGACGTTTCGGCTACAACGCACCTGAGGACGGCTGCTTGCGTTGTAGCCGAAACGTCGTGAGAATTGTTTTATTATGTTTTATTTTTATTATTTTATTACTTCCCTTCTACGTGACTTTACCGAAAGAAACAAGAAGATGAATCCCTGCAGTCACGAAAGCTTTAAATCGAAGTTTCAGATTGTGTTTGCGTCCAGCACTATAATTGTAACCCCTCAATATACCTGAAGCATGTTGTGAACAACCTGTTGCTGTGCCTTGTGCTGAGTGCATTCATAGGTTTGCTCTTTAAAGGGGGGAATCTCAGTGAACTTATCCAAGTTTGCTTACGCCCCGAAGCCTCAGTGTGGACCGCATGAGGACAGGTACGTTTGACAGTAAATAAAGTGTGCTGAATATTTAAAATGCAAACGGTGATTAATACATTTGAATGATGCTGAGTCATACAGCGTTAAGGTGTGTTGTGCTTGTATAGGCATGGCGAGGCTTGACATTTTAAACGCGTGTGTCTTTATTGCAGATGCAGTGGCCCTTCTGAGCTGCTGTCGCCTCAAGGCGAGTTGGGTAATGTGGTTGTGTCTGTAGATGATGGCTGTGCGCTCAACTTAAAATGCTACAATCTTAATTTTGGAGCTTTCGTGACTGCGGGAGTTATTCTTTGGTTCTTTCGGTAAAGTGACGTATAACGATAAAGTAATAAATTAAATAATAGCATACTACGACGTTTTGATTGCAACACAAGCAATCATCGTCAGGTATAAAGAAATAGCGACATAAATGTAACCAGAAAAATATAGACAGACATATTCTTAGGTGTTTTCGGTAAAGTCACGTAGGTAAAACATCTCTCTCTCCCGATACTTCCATTCATTGGCTACCACATTCTGATGAGCTCCCCCCCCCTCTCCTCCCCCTCAACTCGCTTTTAAAGGATTACATCTTGAATCATTGCCTCACTTGATGCAGCTGATCTGGCTGTGACTGTCCCACCTGATGACGGAGACTTGTGTTGCCTCCGAAACGTCGTGATCTTTATTTTATTTTATTATTTTTATTAATTTTGATGTTTTACCTACACGGTGACTTTACCGAAAACACCTAAGAATATGATTCCTTGCAGTCACGAAAGCTTCAAGTCTAGAATTATAGACAGACATATAAGCAGACAGATATCGCCAAGATACACAGAGAGAGAACAACACGTATCGGCACAAAGAGAGAGATCGTCTCTGTGACGAGGCCTTAAATAGAGAGAGGGGGGCGGGGGCGGAGAGAGGGAGGGGGCAGAGAAAAAAATTAGCATGTCAATGAGTGGAAAATTAGGAGAAATACACACTAAAATTAGATAACCTAGCAAAATATCGAAATGTAATGTAATGCAACACAGAGAGTCGGTCAACACACAACGCATAGCCTGGTCGATTACGTATTTCAAAGATTGCTAATCTTCTTGGTTCTTTCGGTAAAGTCACACGTAGAAGGGAAGTAATAAAATAATAAAAATAAAACATAATAAAATTATTCTCACGACGTTTCGGCCACAACGCAAGCAGCCGTCCTCAGGTGAAAACCAGGTCCGTCGAGGCGACAGAGTCTGAAAGATTGCTAAGTTAGAATTTAAGTGTGAAAATTCCAAAGAGAGGACACAGGCAGAGAGAGAAAACAAAAAACCAGAGAGAGAGAAAAATTAACTTAAAACGTCCCCGTAGAAGTGGTTCAATCTTAATTTTGTAGCTTTCCGTGACTGCTACACTTGTCATGTTGATAACTCTGTGTCGTCTGAGCGCTTAGCCTACTAAAACAATGACGACAATTCAACGCGATGTTTTATTTTGAAAGCAGCGATGCAGGAGAGACTCTGTGTGTGTGTCTCTTTGCCAGTGGCGGCTCCTGCAAAATCTCCCAGGGGGGGCAAATGTCTGGATGATTGAAAAGGATAAGGTCCACCCATGCAATGGATAAATTAACAGCTTAAGCATGTAAAGGCAACTTCACTTCTTTAATATTAATGAAAAATAAAGTGACTCTTACAATACATCTTGTTTGTTTATATACTCACTATTAATACAATCCACTCAGTTTCTTTTATTAAAGATTCCACTAGGTGGCGACAAATATTGTTGACTGAAACGTGCTTACGTATGATGACGTAAGCACGTTAGGCGAGCCCTCCCGGAAGCCGTAGAGAATGCATTGCAGCGCCCGCCGTTCGAAAAAAACACATCTTTGAATGTAAGTCTATGGGCCACTCGGGGCGATTCTCAGCCGGAGTGAAATCGCCCAAAAGAGGCGGTACTCCACAGAACGTGACATGACGCTGATTGGACTATATCCAGAGGCACAGTGACGGCTGCGATTGGTGGTGCG
Source organism: Callorhinchus milii (assembly GCF_018977255.1). Lineage (NCBI taxonomy): Eukaryota > Metazoa > Chordata > Chondrichthyes > Chimaeriformes > Callorhinchidae > Callorhinchus > Callorhinchus milii. The sequence goes on along the minus strand of NW_024704755.1, from coordinate 17,396,723 downwards.
TCGCCCAATCGTCCTAATGAAGAAACCGCCCCTGGTCTTTGCCCATCTCCCTCTGGGCCCCTTCGGTCGAGTGTCTGTCCCACGAGACGTTCCCAAGCGTGCCGGAATGTCGTCTCTCTCTCTGTCTGTTCCTTCCGCTTGCAACGTGCACAATCTTGGAACATCGAAGGCCACCCTGATTTTATTGTAATTTTGCTCTTTGTTCACCTTGCCGTACAGGATAATGAGCCACCGTTTGTATTTACAGTGAGGGGGAAAAAAGTATTTGGATCCCCTGCTGATGTAGGTTTATTTGAACAGTGAGAGACAGAATAACAACAACAAACTCCAGAAAACGCATGTCAAAAATGTTATAAATTGATTTGAAACAAGTATTTGATCCCCTGCTGATTTTACGTTTGCCCGCTGACAAAGAAATGATGAGTCTGTAATGTTAATGGAGGGTTTATTTGAACAGTGAGAGACAGAATAACAACAACAAACTCCAGAAAAACGCATGTCAAAAATGTTATAAATTGATTTGCATTTTAATGAGGGAAATAAGTATTTGACCCCCTCTCAATCAGAAAGATTTCTGGCTCCCAGGTGTCTTTTATACAGGTAACGAGCTGAGATTAGGAGCACACTCTTAAAGGGAGTGCTCCTAATCTCAGCTTGTTACCTGTATGGAAGTCAGTTTGAACGTTTGTTAAAATAAATGAAATAACCCCATGTGATTTGTAAAAAAAATTAACCCGTAAAAACAAAGTTTTTCACTATAAATCCTTTATATGCGTGGCGGCTAGAGTCCTCTCGTCCTCTGGCTTGAGATGGCTGCCACCTATGGGTCAGATGATTGTCTGGCAGCATTAAACAATTGGTAATTAAATATTTTTAAAAAATTCCCTAAACAGTGTCAAATTTTCACGCACAACGAGTCTGTGCGCAAAATGTCAGCTCGATTGGATGATGGGAAGTGGGTTAAAAAACGACCGAAAGATTTGCACGGTCCTAAGCAAGCAAGTGAACTTAATATAAAGGATTTAATAAGTATAATCACTCTTTGTGCCCTCACTGTTTGGGCTGCCCTGTATATTGATGCACTCTGGATAGGGATACGCATTTTACACGGCGCAATGTACAGCAAGAACTTCTAGATTTGAAGCTTTCGTGACTGCAAGGATTCATATTCTTAGGTTTTTTTTCGGTAAAGTCACGTAGGTAAAACATTAAAATTAATAAAAGTCAAATGAAAATAAAATAAAAATTACTTTTATTAATTTTAATTTTCTACCTACGTGACTTTACCGAAAACAAACCTAAGAATACAGCAAGAAGCTTTGTAATGCCGCTCGACGAAACATGGTGGTGTGTGTGTGTGCAGCTGTGACTGCTGGTGACAAGAGTGTGGATGACACGTCGGGGTCCAGAGAGTTGCCAAGGGGGGTGGACAAACTCCGATCTCCCTTGAGCGTCGCTCATGTTCCAGTTCCAACATTTCAACATCAAGACGACAGTCGGTGCGTCTCTCTCTCAGATCACCGTTCTCAGCACGCACATTCTACATGCAAACATTAGTCAGCGACATCATCCAAATGAATTTAGATGTAAAGTTTCTTTCGTGACTGCAGCAGGGATTCATCTTCTTGGTTCTTTCGGTAAAGTCATCACGTAGAATGGAATTAATAAAATAATAAAATAAAACATTATAAAATAATTTAAAGCTTTCGTGACTGCAGGGATTCATCTTCTTGGTTCTTTCGGTAAAGTCACGTAGAAGGGAATTAATAAAATAATAAAATAAAACATAATAAAATAATTTAAAGCTTTCGTGACTGCAGGGATTCATCTTCTTGGTTCTTTCGGGAAAGTCATCACGTAGAAGGGAAATAATACAATAATACAAATACTAGTATATTATTTAATTTTATAATTGTATCATATAAAAATTATTTTATTATATAAGTATATTAGTATGTTTAATTTTTATTATTTTATTATTTCCCTTCCACCAAGAAGATGAATCCTAATTGACAATCGCAGCGATATCAACAATTTCTGTTACTCTTAAAATGGTATTTGGATTTTTGGATTTAAAAAAATACTATTACAAACACCGTATCAAGCAACTTGCTTTATGTAACCCACAGATCTCTTTCGTATCTGTAAGGTGGCCGAAAACAATGACACTTTGTGAGGAATTGTAATAATGATGTACAGATCTAAATGTGGCGGTAATGTGGTCCAGTGGTACCGCGTTCGCCACTTGTTGCAAAGATCAGTGGTTATAACTACGGCCTGTATTAACAATAAATACTATGCGTTGTCTGCTTCACTGTGACCACGTGAAGTCATTCGAAGAGTAGGTCATTGTGTGCTAGCGGAATGGTCAAAACTTACGTGCAAATTACTAAATTTCAAACAAAGCGATCGTCACCCCTTCTGCAAAAATGTAGCAAGGCCTTCCTGAAACGGTCGATATTAAGTGAGGATGTTCTGGGTAAACAAGTGTAATGTAAACAAATGAATTGGGATTCTTGGTTCTTTCGGTAAAGTCACGTAGAAGGGAAATAATAAAATCCAGAGGTGGGACAAAGTCATTGTTATGCAAGTCCAAGTCGAGTCTGAAGTCATCAAATTCATGACTCGAGTCTGACTCGAGTCCAAGTCACATGACTCGAGTCCACACCAGCTCAGAGGTGGGACAAAGTCATTGTTATGCAAGTCCAAGTCGAGTCTGAAGTCATCAAATTCATGACTCGAGTCTGACTCGAGTCCAAGTCACATGACTCGAGTCCACACCAGCTCAGAGGTGGGACAAAGTCATTGTTATGCAAGTCCAAGTCGAGTCTGAAGTCATCAAATTCATGACTCGAGTCTGACTCGAGTCCAAGTCACATGACTCGAGTCCACACCAGCTCAGAGGTGGGACAAAGTCATTGTTATGCAAGTCCAAGTCGAGTCTGAAGTCATCAAATTCATGACTCGAGTCTGACTCGAGTCCAAGTCACATGACTCGAGTCCACACCTCAGAGGTGGGACAAAGTCATTGTTATGCAAGTCCAAGTCGAGTCTGAAGTCATCAAATTCATGACTCGAGTCTGACTCGAGTCCAAGTCACATGACTCGAGTCCACACCTCAGAGGTGGGACAAAGTCATTGTTATGCAAGTCCAAGTCGAGTCTGAAGTCATCAAATTCATGACTCGAGTCTGACTCGAGTCCAAGTCACATGACTCGAGTCCACACCTCAGAGGTGGGACAAAGTCATTGTTATGCAAGTCCAAGTCGAGTCTGAAGTCATCAAATTCATGACTCGAGTCTGACTCGAGTCCAAGTCACATGACTCGAGTCCACACCTCAGAGGTGGGACAAAGTCATTGTTATGCAAGTCCAAGTCGAGTCTGAAGTCATCAAATTCATGACTCGAGTCTGACTCGAGTCCAAGTCACATGACTCGAGTCCACACCTCAGAGGTGGGACAAAGTCATTGTTATGCAAGTCCAAGTCGAGTCTGAAGTCATCAAATTCATGACTCGAGTCGGACTCGAGTCCAAGTCACATGACTCGAGTCCACACCTCAGAGGTGGGACAAAGTCATTGTTATGCAAGTCCAAGTCGAGTCTGAAGTCATCAAATTCATGACTCGAGTCTGACTCGAGTCCAAGTCACATGACTCGAGTCCACACCTCAGAGGTGGGACAAAGTCATTGTTATGCAAGTCCAAGTCGAGTCTGAAGTCATCAAATTCATGACTCGAGTCTGACTCGAGTCCAAGTCACATGACTCGAGTCCACACCTCAGAGGTGGGACAAAGTCATTGTTATGCAAGTCCAAGTCGAGTCTGAAGTCATCAAATTCATGACTCGAGTCTGACTCGAGTCCAAGTCACATGACTCGAGTCCACACCTCAGAGGTGGGACAAAGTCATTGTTATGCAAGTCCAAGTCGAGTCTGAAGTCATCAAATTCATGACTCGAGTCTGACTCGAGTCCAAGTCACATGACTCGAGTCCACACCTCAGAGGTGGGACAAAGTCATTGTTATGCAAGTCCAAGTCGAGTCTGAAGTCATCAAATTCATGACTCGAGTCTGACTCGAGTCCAAGTCACATGACTCGAGTCCACACCGTGGGACTCCACCGATGAGGTGCATTTCCCCAGCTCATGGTCTACAGTTTTTTTGCTGTCCGGAGTTGGGCCAGGATATACACTATTCTAATTTCTCGTCAGTGACAGGCTCGGTATTGCAATTCCAGAGATGACTGTCTGAGTGATCAGGGGAGGATAGATCGACCACACCGGCTCAAACCTACCCCGCGTCCTGTCTCTAAAACCTCCGCGATTCCTAAGTCTGTAGCCGCTAGTATATTAAGTGTGAGGGAATACAACCATTAGCGTGCTTCTATATATGAGTTAAAAAGCCTCGGGCTGGTTTAAGGTTTCCCAGCACGTACACGTTGTAGCTGTTGGTACGGTCCGTATTCCCAAACTCTGCTCTCCACTTTTTCTTTCTGGTGAATTTCTTATATTCGCTTTGCGCCACTAATTGTATTTCACCTGAGGGCAATTGCTGCATGTATAGACTCACGGCGGGAATATCCCCTTAGGTCGATCTGGAACGAGGCCAGCTCAGACATCCTGACCCGAGGTTGCATCGGATGATCACGCTGGATAGGGCCCATTCAAGTAGCAGCATTATTACCGGCTCTACCCACAACTTATCCTTTCTGAAGCTGCTAGCGGAAGGACATACTTGTGGAGTGGATGGGTCCGTGTCTCGCAGGACAGGTACCTGAGTCTGTCCCCTTACCGGTTCTTGGGGAGCTAACATCAAGTTATCACCTTGAGGGATCCTTTATAACCTATATAGGAGAAAGAGGGTGAACGGCGGGACTATGTCAATTAGCCCCCGTATTGCCAGCCCCGGTAGGAAGGACTATTCCCTGCCTCGCTTTATCCCTTCCTTGATCTTCGGCGGATCGACGCTATGTAGTTCCGACGTCAGATCCCGGTTCAAACAACCATTATAGAGACCCAAAAACTATATACGTGCAAGAAGAGGTCACGGCCTAAGTGGATATAGCTGAAGGCTGGTACACCTTTCGACCAGATTGTTAGCACTGCGTATAATAACTGCAAACTGGGCGCCGTGCTATTGTAGGAAACCGATGCCGTCTCAGTCCGTATCGAGTAACTTGTTATCACACTGTCATGATTGCGACGCACGCATTATACGATAATGTATCCTCAATCCCGGTAAACGCCACTCTGGAGCGTGGCTGGAAAATTAGTTGGAAACTATCCAGGCTGGCTCTAATCTGCCCACGCCTTAACTGGTGGGCTGCTCTTCTCAGTGATAATCCGTGTTGTCAGCCAGCAGAAGTCTCAGTGACTCTCGGACAGTCCAAATGGAGTGCGGTCCGTCTCTTAGTGTGAGGTTTACTCGCGTTTCAGGCAGTTACAAGTTGGACTACACGTCCAATCGTACTGTGGACGTTAGCAGTTGCTTGTTGCAGTGGCAGCAGTCATCGAAGAACTCACGGCCGTCTTAGTCGCTAAAGCACGAGGTAGCGCACGCGTCAAACTGGATCCTGGTGGATATGATTGGACCACACCGTGGAATCACGATCCCTAGAGGTTCTTTCTATTTGCAATTGTGCGGCGACCCCCTGACGCCGGTTCTGGAATATTCTGCAGTGTAACCACTGGTAGATTTACGATGATCTGATTCTAGTCGATCGATCACCAACTTTTTCTCCAAGGAGGTATATTAACCTTTCACTCTGACCGATGAATTTCCGCGCTCTCGATCAAAACTTTGTTCAATTGATTCGAATATGATCGGCCTTAACCAAGCAAATAAAACGGCCACCGTGTACATTAGGTATATGGGAGGCTACTCTTGATGAGCCGTTTCAAAATCAACGCATTCGTAAGCCCGAACGGACATGCGTCCCTGTCAATGGAGAAAATACCGCGGAGTTGAAAGCTCCCTCAGTTTGTCCATCATAAGATCTGCAATATAAGTTAGATTCTAAGTAGGAACCCCGCTCCTCTGGCGGGAACATGCACCTACGGGTTCCGAAGTATCTTAATGTCCATCCAGCTATCAGCAGGCTATGCGTTGTTTTTCGGCTTTTCAGAATTCTTCTCCTGGCGGCCCCCTGGCTTCAGAGGAGCAGCGGTACAGTGTTCTCCTAGCGATGGCTAGCGGCTGAAAGTAGTCCTCTACATGGACCGATCTATGGTCGGTGTGTACAAAATCTGTCCTGCGTTCAGAGATAATCCCGCTACTTGGCGGGCCGCTGACCTAGCAAAACTGCGCAGGGTGTAAGCGAGAGTAAGGACACTCCAGATGAAAGTCATATCGGATTTTTAGTCGTGTGAAGAAAAGCTCTGCCCCTCTCGAACGCGGACGCGTGAACTGGCTAGCCATGCATCTTCTATAGTCGGATTTAGCGTGGCCGAACACTTTAACGTGAAATCTCAGTCACGCAGTCCCACGTGACCAACCGTCAGTATGGGCCAACCATAGACCCAGTATAGTATCAGCTCCTTGATGAATCATGTCAGTAACCAGTTTTTCACCCATTCAGCTCTGGTTCTAGAGGGTGGGGCATATAATAGCCTGACGCCTTAGTATGTGTGAATCGAGGCGCTCCTTCCAGCGTATACCGGTACCCCGCCTGCACGTGTCCACCTTCATTCAAAAACTCTCGACAGACGTGTCGGGACGCTACTACGATCCTGAATACCTTCTGTATTAACGATGACGCTTGACCTGGGAACTCCTTACACCATCTACGCCTAGGGCATTTTTTCTAAACGAGATAGATCGCTTACTACAATCTACACTGGTTCAGCCTACACAACCAAACGTGCCCACGTTACGACACCATCGAGCTTGAAACGGGGGACTCACGGGGCATATTTATTAACAATTAGCGCTTCTGTCGTCGTGCCCCTATCAGAGACGACACCGTACGTACCTAAAATAGTTTTTGGGGGAATAACTCGCACTCGCGACCCTTTGTACAGTGTACTCCTCTATTAAGAGATCTGTGGGGGTCCAGCTTCGCCTGGTAATGTACGACGATGATAGTGGCGTTGCTGGAACTTAATTAAAGTATTGACCGGACCCGTCCCTCTTCTAGTCAGCTAATCACTAATGTCGGCTAATTCAGATGCATTCGAAACCATGTCTTAGTCTAAGATGCCTATCCTCGCCTGAATGTTGTGTGATTTCAGTATGCTCACTGAGCATGTGTTATTAGCCCGTGTCTAATTCCAGGCCATTCACCGAAGAGTATTATCGGATAGAATAAGAGATTTACAGGCTCATTCTCTGATCGCTAAAACCACCTTCCTAATTCTCCTATGGACAGTTTTATGCCGCAACATGAATCCATCTTGAGCTTAGATCTTTTACCATATTAGTGCAGTTGTCTAGGAAAGATGTGTTCGAGCTCTACAAATGATGCCCTGCTAACTATCATCTGGTTCACTGCTCGGCCTGGGAGCACTCGATCGGCTCGGGGTGGCAGTTCTTGCTAATAATCTTATCGCCCTAAAGAGAGTGTGCTACTATTCGACAGCACACTGCTCCTGTTCTGGAGGTAGTTCAATACTATTGTTAAGTGCATAAGGTTAAATGATCCCTACTGCAATGCAGTAAGAAGCTGCTCAAAGACTACTACCAATCCAGCTGAACAAAAGAAGAAAGGATTCCCTCTGATCTTAGAGAGTACCTATACTGAGCACTCAACCATAGAAGATACTTCTCCGCTCTCTTGCCTCACCCTATAGGTGACGTCTCAAATGTGCAGATCAACAACTTTTACGCTCCCTGTAAATGGAATTAACGACAACATAGTTGAATACTCCACATGATCTTGTTGAGTGTAAAAGCAACGTGGCCTCGGATAGTTATCGGAAATAACAGTCAAGAAGACTACGGGATACTCCTGCGCCGACCACTCACGCTCAGCCATGCTATGGTGCGCGGAGCTATAAGACCCTGTTCGATAGGTTCTGAGAGAAAGCGGGGTCCTTCTATCGCACGTACCAACTGGCTGCGCTATATCGGGCCCATCGTAACGGCCACGCGTTAATCACCCGCGATTCAACCAAGACGCAATAGGGACCCGGAATGTGTTCCGCGGCGGTGGTAGGCACGGTGGATTTCCTCTCAACTGGAAGGACTACCCCTCACGCTTAAGTTAACACGTGGTGTTGATGGTTGGAGCCCCACCAAACCCCTTGTGTAACCCGAGTCTGGGCCGCGAAGCTATGAACTTAGCGCGCCACTTTTTCACTAAATTGCAATGCATCAATGTCAAATACGCCATGACACTAGAATTGTTGGGCTACCTGTAGTCACGACTATTCACAAGACCGTTAGGAGACACCGGTACAGGATAAGGCTTAAAACTCCCGTAATAATCCGATACGAGCGCACAACAACTGAACGCACCAACAGCTGCGGCCCTTGCGTCTCGTAGGAAACCGCGCCCAGTGACGAAAGTACGCTAATCGTGGCTCAAGCTGACGTCGGTCCCTGTAGCGCTAGATCCCTCGCGCAGGCTACCTGCGACCCTGGTGATGGAGTTTCCTAGTGGGCACATACTTGTTAAACCCCATCCCAATTCCCATCCGATCCTGTGTAGGAGGGTTGTGCCCTTTTCGGTGAGATTCATCTTTTAAATAATTTTATATCTCCCAGTTGCGGTCGCAATATAGAAAACGACCTAACTCGGCAATCGCCGACATGGTTCCGCACTAGTGATCTGCTCTTCTCCGGAACATACGAATGACTCTGGATACACACACCCCCTGTCAATATTCTCTACCTCGCACCGGAGGCCAATTAACTAGGGGGGACCCTCGGGCAAATGCATATTGTTTGATCCTTGAGTTCGGCTGAGTAAGTAGCAGATAGCCCAACCGACTGTAGGAGTGGTAAGCAGCACGATATTCCGTGTAGACCAGGAAGGGGAGCTGCCACGGATGAATGCCAGTTTAAGCTTTATCACGTCCAAAGGGTGAAAAATAATTGTGTCGGGTATCCTCCAGACCGGGACATGCAGCCGCAATAAGGGAGGAGATATATTAGATCGGGATGTGGGCGACCACGCTTAATTTGCCGGACCATTATGCCGGAGTCAGTCCAAAGTAAGACGCGAAGATATAAGACGTCTGAATTTCACGTCCCAGCATATGGTATTGGAACGTATAATGACCGGCATCAAATAAGTGGTATACTCCTCTGGATCAGACACCTTTGCGACTAAATAATATCGACCTCTAGAACTTGTTAGAGACAAATTTGCATATATCAGTTTAAGTCAAATGGCCTCATAGAGTCTTCAATTTGAAAGGCAGCGCAGTCACCCCGGTCACGTCTTTGGACTAGGTGCTGAGAAAACAGTAAACTGAGACGTCTCGCTGACTAGGGTCGCTACCTATGGGTTATCCCACAAAACTCTCACTTGAGGCTTCCATGGTCTGGTATCCATTCATCGTCACGCGGGGAATAACGTTTATCCTCCCCATGGTTTACGCCGACTAGAGACGTAAACCAGAATCCTTAGGTCGAGCTTGCTAGCGTCACCCAGCTAAGTGTCGTAGTTAACTAGCTCTCCTTGTCAATCGAACTCGACCGCTCGGGCGACGTCGTTGGTTTAGTGTTCCTCACCCCGCCAATCGGATTTGTTGCAGTGCTCTATGTCGTGAGTTCTCCGTGGATAAGAAGCCCGGGCTTTAACCAGATGACTAATACCAAAGAAAGGACAGTTTTTCGCGTGTATAAGCGTCACGTCGTGTTCAAACCCTATGGGAAACGGTAGTTCACCATTCCAAGCTTTGTGTTATTATGCTCAACGGCCCGCCTGGGATAGGTATCGGGTTATTCTATTTCCAGCATAAGGCGAAGTCTCGTGAATTGTTGCCAGAAAAAAACTATGTGAGGCAGAAACGGGTCGTGCGTGAGCGCTGATGTCGCGCGAACGAATGTCGATACTGCGATAATATTGGGATGCACCGGTAGTATAAGATTGATCAGAGACAGTCTTGACGTCCTGGAGTAAGTTAAGGTCTTGAGCCATGTAGGACCACCGCTCTGGAGGACAGCAATCACTAGCTCAGTCGAATCCCCTTGAGGGGTGCCCCTAGTCTGTGGAGTTACTTAGATTGAGCTTTTTAACATATAGGTAAACACCTATTTGGCCATTCTGCCCTCATCTGTAACGTCGTCACGGTGCACCCCCTGGAAGATGAGGTCCATTTGCCCTAGTCAAAACCCACAGTCTCACACGGTAGTCCTCGTAGAAACGTTCGCTAATCCTGGGTGATGTACGGACGCCATTCTCTCGGAACCTAAAAGGCGTGCTTAGACGTGTCCTGGCCTGAGGCCCACGATTATTCAGTGTGACTCAACCAGCTAACTGGTCGTGTTCGGGGTTCAAGAGGTTTGAACCCTCCCCACCAGTAGCGACCACCGCTCCTTAATCCTCTGTTAGGATTACTGAGCATCTTCCAGTGCCGAGGAGTTGTCGAGTAGCTACGGAATCAAACAACAAGTCTCGATTGTGGAGGCTCGTTTTTCAACAGTATAATTCTCATTGGAGTCTAGGGATTTGGTGTTCTCCCTATCCGCTGACAACATAAGCGAACTGCCTATCCGAACAAGCTTACGCCGTTTCGTAGGCCGTGGATTGGCGACCTAAATACGAGACACTCGAGGCGTTTTCATGTGACTCCCGGCATATGGTTGTTACTACCTCGCACATAATTCCCTCGAGATCGAAGGTAGCGGGTGCTCTCTCGATCCTTTGTAGCTAGTTCGCATTCTCACAATTTTGGGTTCGCTACTGACTATACATAACTGGCAGCGCGCTAGAATAGTCCAGTCTGAAGGCGTGCTTCCAAGTCACTGCTTCTTTCTGAGGGACAGCCCGAATACTCAGCTACGTAAGATCAGAAGACACATGAGCCATTTCGACGCCCTTAGCCTAAGGCGAGCTGGCTCTCTGTCGTCGTTCAGGCGTAAAAGTGACTCGTCGGCCGGGATTTCGGTGGCGCTGCACGACGCCCTCTAAGTAGAGAATGGGCGGCACAATACTGTGAATTTCAAGACTGACATCAATGGCGCGCTAAATATCACATGGACCTGACGTGCCAGATACAGACCTCAGACCGCTAGTCCTTGTGGGCGACTACCATTCAGTGGGGTCAGGTGCCCGCCTACGGTAGCGTGGTTGGAGAGGCTGCTTGGTCCACTGAGAGCTCATTATTGCTTCCAAAGCATCGCGCATACGAGCATCGAATTGGCCAAGAACCCAATTGAAAGTTGAGATCCCCGCCTGCGAACTCACATAGGGTTCTCAAGAACTCGACGTGTGGACGGTACACTATATGATATCGCGAAGGAGGGGGCCAAGTATGCTGGCTGCGAAAACCGACCACATTCCCAGGCGCTTCACCCCCGCGATTCTTTAGGTTATGAGGCCGGTCTTCGTGCTCTATAACGCGGGGCCATTTTCTCCATGACGGGATCTAATAAGGCATGATGCAGTCCCCATTCTGGTAACAACAGTCGTAAACGGTCGGAGAGGCCTTATGAACTGAGAAAATTGGTACATTCCAATCACCAAATGGAAATCACCGAAATTGATCTCGGCCGAGTTCGAGGTGTGGATGCAGTAGGTTTCCGCTATCCTAAATGACACGCTCTTCAACCCAAACGGAGTAAAAGAGTCCCACGACCCGTTAGCCGAAGTTGGGCGTTAAGTCATTGGTGGGCGCGTCGGTTATCTAAAATTGAGCTATGACAGCATTAAACAAATCGGTAGTTGCGGAGAGTAATCGATACGAAAGCGATGGCACACAGGAATCGTTTGCAGGCCAGCACGTCAACTGCTGAGTGCACAATCTGCAGTTCTAATTAGCACAAGAGCGGGACTCTTTCAACCCCTCCCAACCCCCTGAGACGTTTAAGGAGGCCGGACCACCGCGCACCTGAGGATGCCGTTTTGAATCGTTACCTTAAGTGGACTTCACAATCTTGATTGGTGGCCAATCCTACGGGGTTTCTAATCACCGAAAAAGCCTGCGCGACTTCCGTTTTTTTGAATGTCGGCGGGTCTTCCCCCCCGTCCAGCATGGGTGTCCATATCCCTCGTGGTAGGCGGTAGCCGATGCGCAGTGTCACCTAAACCACTGCGAGGTGCCCAGTACGATGAGTGTATGTCCAAATTAGCACTTAGAATCTGCGTATTGATCCTCGTTCTGTCCCTATTTTTCTCTGCTTGGGCGCTTGGTCGACCGTATTACGGGGAGCTCCTTACCTCAATAAAACGGACTGACTAGGGCAAAGGCAACTGCCTCTTCTCGCAAAGGGGCGCGGTAGTAACTTCCAGCCGGTCATCCAGACTTCCATTCCCTGTTGGGTACACAGGCAATTCTGACTTAACGATTACGACGATCTCCGCGGGGGTTGGCAACTGCTTGCCTCTCTGGGGAATCCACCGTCCACTATATAATATCCAAGCTGAAACAGAGCTTTCACGAACCGCACGATTAACACAAGTGGGAGCTATTTTATTGCGGGGAGTGAGCATTCTTATCCGTGTACAGTGGGGGGCGGGTTTAACGAAAAGTGTAGATACCCCCAACTCGGCAGGTGAAACATATCCGACGGCTACAGGCATCAATATCTACTGCAGACGCACGGAACGAGCTGGCTAATTAGTAGCCCCCCCGCGGGACTGTCGGTTATAACGTGCCCTATCCCTACACCGCGAGCACACTGGTTGGGGCCCTCACTCTCGGCAAACCGATTGATCCTACAGCTTTATCAAGATCCCCCCGGTACGGTTTTTGGTGTCAACGCGTCTATTACCATAGCACTTGATACGACAAGGAGCTTCACAGGAGAAAGCACATAGATATACGCAGGAATTCACCACAGATAAGAGTGATGGATCCTGTAGGCCTAACATCCGAGGGCCCCCGTAGAGGACCTCGAAATTGCTTTGATTCGAATTCAACCTGGCAGTCACAACTTCACCCCCACGGACATGATATGACGGATCGCCGCCCTCGTGCATAATATAAACTTCAAGATTCTTTTAGCGGGCTCTAGCTTGAAGCTAATATGTCAAACCTTTATACCGGTACCCTGGGGTGGTAGGAAACGGGTTTAAAAACCGTCAAAACACGTAGACTGATCCGGTCATTCGAGACGTTCCTCTGAGACTCGTATGCTTAGAAGCTTTCGGGTGTTGGGCCTAAAATTCGAACCGCTGCTTACATTAGCGTGTCGGAGCTCGCTGTTGGCTAGTTTGCCCCCTGTGATATGATGCTCAGACTTTCTCATTCTGCGGGTTTAACAGTATGTGGGACAGCGAGTTCCGTGCACGATCGGTCTATTGAGTGATCGTGAACGTAATGTCGAGATCACTTTCTGTAAAACCAAGAGATCCTCAACCGTAGCCACTTGGTCTAAGATTACCACGTTGGCGCTAAGAGCTTGGCATAACCAACATTACCCACGCACGAAAACTCGTCAAAGGGTTCGTAGAGCCTTTCTCTTGCATTGTGGCAACAAGCCTGGCTCGTACATCTCTAAAGCCCATAACGTCGTTCGCAAGGCCCCAACCACGACCAGCGCGCTGGAATGCCGTTCCAGTCATCTTTCAAACTCACACGTCTACCGCCGGGTTGAGCCAATCACCCCGATGTTGGTCCAATTGCTTCAGTCTTAGGCGCAGACAGTTTTATTGTAGGAAAGCACACTTTCAGATCATTTAGGTTGCAACGGCTAGTATAAAAGGTGCATACGGGAAGTTCGTCAGGGGGAGCATTCTAACCTCATATGACTCGCAAAACCGCAAAGACCGAATGCTATGAGACGGGATCGTGCCGCAGGCCTAATCGCGATACTTGGGATAAGCTTCCTAGATACCAATGGATGGGGTTCAGTTCGGGGGGTTCTTACTGTGGTATACACCACTGTCCGTAAGGGGAATGAACTCCTCCAAAGCAGGCGCTGGGTATGATGGGCAGCATCGTTGTCCTACTGGGCTTTTAGAGATGCTACGTTTGTTGTATTTCTTACCCAGAATCAGGTGTCGGATGGAAGCGCGATGAGGTTAGCAAGTTAAGACTACACTACAACTAATGGCAGGTCTCCTGTTCTCCGCCACTCCTCGCAACAAGATAATCTCGAACGTGTTCCGCGCTGGTGGGGCGAGGCAGATCCCCTCGAAACTAACTATTTAAGAAATTACGCTTCCGACCCC
>NW_024704755.1:17262637-17372637 GCF_018977255.1 Callorhinchus milii | reverse complement strand
ACAGAGAGAGACACAGAAGAGACACAGAGAGACACAGAGAGAGACACAGAGAGAGACACAGAGAGAGACACAGAGAGAGACACAGAGAGAGACACAGAGAGAGACACAGAGAGAGACACAGAGAGAGACACAGAGAGAGACACAGAGAGAGACACAGAGAGAGACACAGAGAGAGACACAGAGAGAGACACAGAGAGAGACACAGAGAGAGACACAGAGAGAGACACAGAGAGAGACACAGAGAGAGACACAGAGAGAGACACAGAGAGAGACACAGAGAGAGACACAGAGACACAGAGAGAGACACAGAGAGAGACACAGAGAGACACAGAGAGACACACAGAGAGAGACACAGAGAGAGAGAGACAGAGAGACACAGAGACACAGAGGAGACACGAGAGAGACACAGAGAGACACGGAGAGACACAGAGAGACACGAGAGAGACACAGAGAGAGACACAGAACACACAGAGACACAGAGAGACACGGAGAGTCACAGAGAGAGACACAGAGAGACACGAGAGAGACACAGAGAGAGACACAGAGACACAGAGAGACACAGAGAGAGACACAGAGAGAGACACAGAGACACAGAGACACAGAGACACAGAGACACAGAGAGAGACACAGAGAGACACAGAGTCAGTACAGAGACACGAGAGAGACACAGAGAGAGACACAGAGAGAGACACAGAGAGACACGAGAGACACAGAGAGAGACACAGAGACACAGAGAGACAGAGAGACACAGAGAGAGACACAGAGAGAGACACAGAGAGAGACACAGAGAGAGACACAGAGAGACACAGGAGAGAGACACAGAGAGAGACACAGAGAGAGACACAGAGAGAGAGACACGGAGAGAGACACAGAGACAGAGAGACACAGAGAGAGACACAGAGAGAGACACAGAGAGGACACAGAGAGACAGGAGAACACAGAGAGACACGAGAGAGACACAGAGACACAGAGAGAGACACAGAGAGAGACACAGAGAGACACAGAGACACAGAGAGACACAGAGAGACACAGAGAGAGACACAGAGAGACAGGAGACACAGAGAGAGACACAGAGACAGAGAGAGACACAGAGAGACACAGAGAGAGACACAGAGACACAGAGAGAGACAGAGAGAGAGACACAGAGAGAGACACAGAGAGAGACACAGAGAGAGAGACACAGAGACACAGAGAGACACAGAGAGAGACACAGAGAGAGACACAGAGAGAGAGACAGAGAGACACAGAGAGACACAGAGAGAGACACAGAGAGACACAGAGAGAGACACAGAGTCAGTACAGAGACACAGAGAGACACAGAGAGAGACACAGAGAGAGACACAGAGAGACAGACAGTACAGAGACACAGAGAGACACAGAGAGAGAGACGCAGAGAGAGACAGAGAGAGACAGAGAGAGACACAGAGAGACACAGAGAGAGACAGAGAGAGACACAGAGACAGAGAGACACAGAGAGAGACACAGAGAGACACGGAGAGACACAATGAGAGAGACCAGAGAGAGACACAGAAGAGACACAGAGACACAGAGAGACACAGAGAGAGAGACCAGAGAGAGATCACAGAGAGAGACAGAGAGAGAGACCAGAGACAGGAGGAGGAATAAGTTTCCCTCAAATAAATGGGATTGTTGGCCAGGACATCAGGAGAAACTCACTTCTCTTGGAAGTAAATAAATGTAGAATTCACTGAATGGCTGTGTGTATGGGACGTCACTGGGTCTAAATTGGCCGCAGCATTCACCCTCAAAACACACAGTCACTACACGTGAAATAATGTGACGTGCTCTGAGACGTTTGATGTGCTCGGCCCTGTGTCAAATGCACGGATTAGGATTATAATAAAGAGTGATTGGAAATTGAGTGGGGGCTTCAGTGGGGGCGTGAGCACCATTTCAGGCTTGATGGACACTCCTTTGCTGCAATACGGGAGTGACCCAACAAACAGGCATCTCATGGAGGACATGCAATGGTATCTCTCTGCCAGAAGGGGCAGCACAGCCTTACCCCCGGCTCTGGCCAACAGGAGGCTGGCACCAACACAGATCTCATGGGCAAGCTCTGCTCTTCACTGTTTGAGGGTCTGAGCATGCATTGAGTCATCACCTCCAACTAAGGAGATCATTGAAAGGATTCCAGGCGGGGGGGAGGGGGGGTAACAATCCCGCACACAGGGCGCTGGGAAACCGGGGAGAGTTGGGTTAGACTGGGGGAGAGATGGGAGAGTGGGTAGACTGGGGGGAAGGGCTAAACTGGGGGGAGAGAGGGGAGAGGGTTTAGAATGGGGGAGAGAAGGGAAAGTGGGGTTAGATTGGGGAGAGAAATGGGTTAGATGGGAAGAGAGGGGAGAAGTGTTAGACTGGGGGAGACAGGGGAGATTGGGGTTAGACTTGGAGGGAGAAAGGGAAGGTGGGGTTAGACTGGGGGGAATGAGGGGAGTTTGTGGTTAGATTGGGGCAGTGAGAGGAGAGAGGAGTTAGACTGTGGGAGAGCAGGGAGAGTGGGATTAGCGTGGGAGTAGAGAGGAGAGAGTGAGTTTAGACTGGGAGGAGAGAGAGTTGGGTATGGTTAGACTGGGGGAGAAAGAGGAGAGTAGGGCTAGACTGGGAGAGAGAGGAGAATGGGGTTAGACTGGGGGAGAGAGGGGAAGGTGGGGTTACACTGGGAGAGGGGGGAAAGTGGGGTTAGACTTGGGAGAGAGGGGAGAGTGGAGTTAGACTGGGGGAGAGAGTGGTTACACTGGGGCAGTGAGGAGGGAGAGAGGGAATAGACTGGGGCAGTGAGGAGGGAGAGAGGGATTAGACTGGGGCAGTGAGGAGGGAGAATGGGGTGAAACTGGGGGAGAGTGGAACTAATTTGGACAGCTATTTCAAAGAGCCGGCACGGACACAATGGGCCGAATGGCCTCCTTCGATGCTGTATAATTCTAGGATTCGATGATTGTAGTGGCCACAAGGAGATCCTGCTTACCTTGGGGGAAGGTAATCTTGTAGCTGAACTGGCTCCCAGGTGACATGTTTGGCAATGGAATGTCAGAATCGCCCCCCCCCTCTGTGACGGTCTCTAGTCCGGTTCCTGAGCCAGGAGGGGCCGCAGTATTTCAGGGCATTCACTGCTGATGACAGCACAGCCCGGCCCGGCTCATCAGCAGGACCTGGAAGGATAGACCAGGTCACTCGGGGCAGAGAGTCATCCCTCTCAGCTCCAGTTAACTCTTCAGCCAAAGCCCTAATGGTGATTTTAGCTGTGAGGCTTGCCAGACAGCACTCTCAATGGCAAGCTATGTGGTTTTAGCTGGTTAGACTCTTGCCAACCTGCGCCTAATATTCTCAGGAATTACGTAAGCAAGGTACGTCGCTCCAGGGAGAGAGCGACGTACCTTGTTCCATTCCAACAATCTATCGCTGGGATTTCTGTGTGTCGGTGGGATACAGTTTGGTTTGGATACTCTTGAGCACAGTGATAGCTTTCCGCACGTGTCAGACACCCGGCTGGGCAAAAAAACAAGAGAGAAACCTCCATGAGAAATGCTCGAGTATATGAAACAATCACTCGGTGGGATCAACATTTCCAAATGTGGCAGTTGCTCTTCACATGACAGAAACCGTCTGTGAGGGTGACGCTTGTTCTCATGGATAAAGCTCATCAAACGCTCACACAGATCTATAATAATCCAAGACAGAGTGAATGAACTCGCAATCCTGTCTATTGAGCACGATTTGACACCTACACTAAGGTTTGATCATGCAGTTGATATATTTGCAACTGGAAAGTCACGGAAGAAAGTATTTTAAAAAGGCATTTTGCGTGAATAGTTCAAAGGGACCCTCAAAATGTGATCTGCCTTATGACCCCATGATCCCTTCATCTAGTCCTGGCGAGGGCAGAGGGAAAGGGACAGTGAACATGAATTGTAAGTGGATGGAGGATGGAGCCGTTCAGAAGCAGTATCTCTGCCTCTTGATGCTGCCATACCGGCCTGTCCGCTCTTTCCGCATTCAGCCTTTCTGCACGTCCCCTCCCCCCCACCCTTTCGAACTCCATCCCACGGTCCCTTTGCCTTGCCCTTCCTTACCTCCTTCAAGGCCTGTCTCAAGACCCTCTTCTTCAACCAAGCCCTCCTAAGCCCCCCCCCCGTCCTCCTCCCCACTCCTGATCCCAAACCCCAAATCGGGTGCAAATCCTTGACTGTTCAGTGCCTTGGGAAGTCCTCCCGAAGTAAAAGATGCCATGTAGGTATAAGTTGTTTTTAATGTGGACAGTCAGTCCTGAGTGCATATCAGGCCCACAGCTAGAATCTCACAATTACGCCACACTGTAAAGCACTCTCCCCCTCGCTCTGCAACTGATCTGTGTGTCTGTGATTGTTCCAGCAACCGGTCCATGTGAGGAGGGCTCAGTGCCTCTCCCTGTGTCACACATTTCTCTGATTGTACTGATGTGGCCAGCAGGCACTCTGCAGAGCAGCGCCTGATACACAGGGAAACCCATCACCGTGATCAGCCGGGTGTCTGACACACACGGAAATGCATCACTGTGATTAGCCGGGTGTTTGACACACATAGAAACCCATCAACGTGATCAGCCGTGTGTTTGACACACATAGAAACCCATCAACGTGATCAGCCGTGTGTCTGACACACATGGAAACCCATCACCGTGACCAGCCGGGTGTCTGACACACACGGAAACCCATCACCATTGCTTAAGAGTCTCCAAACTAGACTGAGAATTCCATACATCCCACCTACAAATGAAAATTCCTTTGTCAGGAATAGAATGCCCACGCTCTCATCCTGCTCACCTAATTCCCAAGAGTATTAGGCGCAGGTTGGCAGGAGCTAAGGCTTGGGGGACCCCAGAGTGTGCGTTGGGGTAACTGCTGGCATCCTATCCAGCTAAAACTGCATAGCTTGCACTTATAGCTGTGTCTGGCAAGCTTTTCTGCTGCTTATCCAGCTAGGAACACCCTACCCATTAGTGCTTTGGCTTGCAGGGTTAATGGGAGCTGAGTGGGAAGATTGCCTACTCTTAATGACTGGTCGCAAATTTCATAGTCACTAAACATCATAGTGAACCCTGTGAAGCGCTTTGAGACATTCTCAATGCAAGATCATGATTATGATATCAGCACAGCGAGCCAGCCTGGCTGTGAGTCAGAATGGATCTACATACAATGGCACTTTGCTGGCTCAGTGACAGAGAGAAATGATTAAAATCTACAAGAGCCGAAATCCCAACACTTGAGGAGCTGTGGTCACACAGACAATCACCCCAACTGAACGAGACACCAGACTCAGCTCAGGGTCTCTTCAGCTGGAAGATTTATGGAAAGCTTTCTCAGCTTCGCTGACCTAAGGTTTCTGTGCTCAGTGGATTGTTTCCGCTGAGTTAAGTCTTTATTTAATTGCTCTACCCACGCATTACCTTACTTTAGCTTAATTGGAAAATGTCTGAGTCGGCCCATGAGATCTGAGTTCTTGGGATCTGGAATGCATTGCCTGGAAGGCTGGTGGAAGCTGATTTGATAACAACTTTCAAGAGAGAAGATAATTATTTGGGGAGGACAAGTTTACAGGGCTATGGGGGGAGAGCGGTGGGGAGAGAGTGGGGGAGTGGGGTTGATCGGGGCTATGGGGAGAGCGCGGGGGAGTGGGATTAATTTGGAAGCTCTTTCAGAGAGAGCCGGAGACGACACCATGGACCCAATGGCCTCCTTCTATGCTGTATAATTCTATGATTCTAATTACATCCTCCAAAAGGGCTAAACATCAGAGATCCTGAAGCCTTGGTGGCACCAACTTGCTCCTAATACATTCCAGGTTGAGCTGCTGCTCCTGACAGTGAACAGTGAACAGGTGAGTGTGTGGTCAGGGTCCCCTCCATGTGGAGTCCTGTAGCTCAGTGGTTAGAGCACTCGCTTTGCAAGCGAGAGACCTGAGTTCAATTCCAGTCAGGGTGAAACCTTGGGCAAGTTTCCTTACTCCACACAGAGCCTAATAATAATCCCTCCAAAACCAAAAACAATAATAAATTGGTCATTTTCAATCTACGACTGTTTGTGGGACATTGCTGTGCGCAATTGGCTGCCGCGTTCGCCCACAAATATACAGTCAATTCACTTTACAGTGTGTTCTGTGAAGCGCTTTGGGACGTCCTCCCGACGTGAAAAGCACTATATCAAATGCAAGGATTATTATTATTATTATTATTATCTAACAGATTTCCAATTGGCACCCCCACACACCCACTCACTCCTTGGTACCATGCCTGCTGATGTCTGTCTGTGAACTTCAGCACTCTGTTAGCCTTGCCCAGGCCTGTGCTCCAGCCTATCTCATCCTGAGGAAACCCTCAGGGGAGAAGCCAGGAAGTGGTGGGGCTGGGTGGAGAGATGCGGCTCTGTAGTGATCAGAGGCAGCGCTGGGTTTAAAGCAATGGTCTGGGGGTATTAGACAGATGGAATAGACAAAGACAATCCAACACTGAGTATGTGAGCAGAGGAATAGAACAAAGAGACAACTAAGATGTAATCATAATACAATAATTCATACAGTTGATACAGCACCTATAATAATGAAATGTCTCAAAACGCTCCTCAGGAAATCGCTGTCAAGTGTAGTGACTATATTTGTGAGTGAACGCAGCAGCTATTTTGTGGAAACAAAACAGCCCACAAGCAGCCATGGAGGGAGTGACCAATTTGACCTGGTGGATTGTTGACCAGGACACCAGGAGAGAGAAACTCCCTTCTCTTTGGAATAGTGCCATGAGACTGTTAACATTCACCTGAACAGGTTCTACTGTCTCTCTGTATAGAGCTGTGTGTGTGTGTGTGTGTGTGTGTGTACAGAGCTCTGTGTGTGGATGTCTGTATGTGTTTGCGTGTGCACGTGTATGTGTGTATCTCACCCTACGTTTAATCACATTAAACAGCATCTGCCACTTGTGTTTTGCTGCAGGAGCCAGTTTCTGATGACAGCAGCCGTTCCCCCCGCGCCCCCTATAGCATGAACCTTGATCTTGTGGCTGGCTCTCCGGTGTGGTGTCAAAGCTTTGCTCTCATCTAAATCTGTTACCCAGATACTCACCCGCACAAAACTCTGTACCTCCATCGTACCAGTTGTTGCCAGGCTCCCCTAGCTCCCAATTACGCTCTGGGACCTTACCCTGCGTGAGGGGCGCTATATAAATGCGAGTTGTTGTTGTTGTCCCAAACAGATCAATTTCAAGATCCTCTCACTTGCTTTCAAATCCCGTCATGCCTTCGCACCTCCCTACTTATCCTCCCCATTCCTACACTCACTGCCTCCTCTTGGCCGGCTCCGGTCTCCTGTTTGTCCCTCGTCCCCTCCGCTCTACCATCGGTGTCTGTGCCTTCAGGCACTACACCCCAAAACTCTGGAACTCTTTCTCTCAATCCCTCCGCCTTGACTCTGTCCATGGGGAGGGGGAAGGAGAAGGTTATTGTGGGGGGAGTGGGGGGGGTGTTTAAGCTCACGCTCCAATGCAAGGGCAGGGCGGAGTGTCACATTGATGGAGGGGTCCATAATCCTTGCATTTGATACAGCCCCTCATCACGTCTTCGAGACGTCTCAAAGCGCTTCACAGGATATACCGTAAAGTGAATTGACTGTATATTCTGTGGTCGAATTATTCTATTGCCATCTTTTAGATAAGACATTACACCTGTTCAGCAAATGAATGTTAAAGATCTCACAATACTATGGGAAAAGAGAAGGGAGTTTTCGCCCGGTGTCCTGGCCGACAGTCCTCAAATCAATTAGCAGGGCACCAAAATGTCTGCCTCATTTCTCTGTAAAAACTGTCTCGACATTGAACAGGAACAACTGTAAAGTGCTTTGGGCTTTTCAAGTGACCATGTGCTAAGAAACTACTTTCTCTTTCCTTAGGGGATCAGGGAATGTTTACTCAGTGTTTCGTGGGGAGGTGGAGGAAGTGGGCGGACACAGGTTGTGGGTTCAGCCTTTTCTTATTCTTCCCTCACATCTCAGACCCTAAACGTGGATCTTATTCTCAAGGTTTAATATTTGTTGTTTGTTTTCACAAAAGCTTTTGTAGCGACGTTAAATTTGGAGAGGTTTGGTATGGATAAATAATCTGTACATCTGATACAGAACCTTTCACATTGGGAGGGCGTCTCAAAATGCTTCATTGGTGATATTGTAAAGTGTTAGTGACTGTGTCACTTTTTCTCTTCAACCGTGCCTAACCCTCCCTTCCCTCCCCTCACCCTGACCATTTCCCCCCCTCCTCTCTCCCTCCCTCCCCTCACCCTGACCATTTCCCCCCTGCTTGGGTCCCGACCCAACTGTCCAGCGCCTTGGGACGTCCTTCCGACGTGAAAGGCGCTCTATAAATGCAATGTTGTTGTTGTGTGTTTATAGGTGAACGTGGCAGCCATTTTGTCTCCACAACAATGTATTTTCTGAGAGAACGAAGAAAGACTGAGTCTCTGTAGTTCAGAGTTCAGATCCCCAGACGTGACCCTCAAGCTGTACAGTGTCTGGTCAACACCTTCAATACTGCAGACAGCTCTGGTCACTGGGACATCAGGGGCCGCTCAAGCCATAGAGACAGTGCAGAGGAGAGCAACCAGGCTGATCCCGGTGTTGGAGGAATGAGCTGTGAGCAACGATCAGACAAACTCAGGCTCTTCAGTGTTGACAAGAGACCTTCAGAGGGGATGTCTCAGACAGGTACAGTGTCAAATTTTAAATAGGATTGAAAATGCAAAGAACATCAACTTGCATTTATATAATGCCTTTGTGAAGGATAATGTCTCAGAGCATTTTACAGTCACAGGATTGGATGTGGGGCAGTGGAGAGAGGGAGGTGACTATAGAGGTAGAGGTAGCGGTAGATTCTGGTGGAATTTAAAGACAAATAGACACAGGCAAGGAATCAACAACAACAAAAAATTACATTTGTAAATCGCCTTTCACGTCGGGAGGACGTCCCCAGTCAGAAATGTGGTACCGAGCTGGGGGTTAGAATCAGGAGGGGTGGAGGGCAGGGAGGGCATGGGTAGTAGGGTGGACGAAGGTTCGGTCACAGAGGAGGGTCTTGAGACATGCCTTGAAGGAGGCGAGGCGAATGAACTATGGGATGGAGTTCCAAAGAGTGGGGGCAGAGAGAGGCTGAAGTCCCGACCGCCCATGGTGGGGCGTGCTGGGTGGGGGACATGGAGGGAGCAGTCAGGTCAACGTGGAGTTATCTATCTATCCAATCTATCTCCTCAACAAAGAGATTCTCCATCTCCCTCTCTATATCTCACCTTGACCTCTTTCCCCTCCCTGAACTCTCTCACTGCTTCAAAAATCAAAATCATTGTCAGGAATAGCAGCAGGTGAGCAAAACCTCAACCGACACAGAAACTGAGGGCAGGGTCAAGGCTCAAAGTGTATGACAGCACCAAAGTTGAACAGACAGAGAGAGAAAATGAGGTGAGTGTGGGTGGGTGTGGGGGCTGCAGAACTGCAGAAGGAAGGGAAGACTGAGGAAAGTGAGGAATCTATGCTTTAGACTAGACTAGTGTTTACATCAAATTGGAGGAGCAAGAGACAGCGTTAGAGGTGAGCAATGAGTTCGAGAGTCTTGTGTTTACCAGTTTCCTCAGCGTTAAGTAAGCACCTTTGGCTGCTCGCTGTGTAATTAACAAGACTGCTCTTTCTGAACCGTGACCTGCCACATCACACTGGCCATTCAAGCTAAGTCAAGTCTAACAGCGGACAGAACACCACGGTAGGGATAACAGCTATCACAGTCACTTCATTCTTCAGTGTGTGATTAAAGGAGAAACACTCAGCTGTGTTCCTGAAGCTGTCTGGTCTGTAGCTCCGATCTCATCACTGGAGGCTCAGTGTGTGTTTTAACTTTAAAGAAAGCTCTTCTGTCCATTCTGGGTAATTAGTAAATCCCAACAGCGTTTTAAAGGTTGGAAATGCAGATTAAAGCCCTTGCTTTGCTCACCACCTGTCTCCTTTTCTGTCTCATCGTTGGCTAATAAGCTTATTAAAAAAAAGCTCTCAATTAAACCTCCATTTGTCATGCACATTTACAGAGGATTCATTGCCAATTAGACGTGGGCCAAGATGCACTTGCTTCCACAGAAGACTGTGAGCAATAATTGGACAAGGCACAAAGCGAGCTGGCAATAAGGTTTGGCAGAGCTGAGCAGGACAAGCAAAGCTTTACTTGTCTGATTTAGGAACTAGCCATCAAATGTGAGGTAGAGCCGAGATGGAGCAAGTCTCTCATCACCATTTTATGGAAAATGCCCAACTCAGTCCATCCGCTTCACACTCCTTCTGTCAAACTGATCGCAGTAAACACAGCAACAGGGAAAATACATTGCAATCCATCTGGCTGGACCCAAAGTGCAATTAAAACATAAGAAGATAGGACAGAAGTGGACCATTTAGTCCTCTCTGTCTGCTACACATTTTATTAGATCACGGCTGATCTACAACATAATCCTATTGATGTCAGTCAGCACTGTAACACTCTTTCCTCTGAGGCAGAAGGTTGTCAGTTCAAGCACGTCAGGACTATGAAAGCATATACTCCAGGTACATATTCCAATCTAATACACTCAGTCCATCCATGGTTGCACACTGCACCTTGCTAAGCCAGTACGGAACATTTGGGTCTTGTTTGACCCTCAACTACCCTTTCTACATCTGCGCCATGATCTGCTCTGCCTTCCCCCCATCACACAGAGGATACAGTTCAAGATCCTGGTCCTCACCTTCAAAGCCCTCCATGCCTTGCTCCTCCCTACCTCTCCGACCTTTTAATCCCCTACCACCCTGTTCGCTCCCTCCACTCAGCGGGCTCCGACCTGCTTCACGTCCCCTACCTTGCTCACCCCACTATTGGCAGACGGACTTTCAGCCACTCTGCACTCACCCTCTGGAACTCCATCCTGCAGTCCCTCCGTCTCGCCCCCTCCCTCATCATCTTCAAGACGCACCTCAAGACCCTCCTCTTCGACCATACTTTCGATTTTCCTGCTTTCCCCCTGCCCACCATCCTCCCTCACCCCAGCCCTCAGCTTGGGTCTGTAACTCTGTCCAGCATCTTCCCAACGTGAAAGGTGCTATACAAATGTAATTTTGTTGTTGTTGTGGTACACTGCTGGATTGTGTGTGTGTGTGTGTGCATTGCCATCCTTTGGATAAGAAGTTAAACTGAGGCCCTGTCTGAGTGTTTAGTTGGATGTCAAAGATCCCATCACACTATTCAAAAAGAGAACAAAGCTTCTTTCACTGTCCTGGCCAACAATCCAGCAAATAAAATTGGTCTCTCACTCCATGGCTGTTTATGAAACATTGCTCTATGTGCAAATTGGCTGCCAAGTTTGCCTACAAAATACACAGTCACTACACTTTACAGTAAATCCTGTGAAGCACTTTCAGATGTACTCCTGACATGAAAGACTCTGTATCATATACAAGGATCTTTATTTATTTGCTCCCCTGTCACCATACCCACCTTTTACTCCATATTTCCCGCTCCCCTTGTTACTGTCACTCTACTAGTATCTTTGAGAACTAAAATGTGGTGTCACCTAAGCTGAACCATTTTAGCTCCTTCTTTGTGCTGCTCTTTGAACTCTCACCCTTGCTATCTCTTGATTCAACTATATAGAGCCTTGGTCAGATCCCATATAGATATATTGGCTCTGCAGGGGGTATAACGCAGATTCACCAGAATGATACCCGGGCTAAAAGGATTAGATTACGAGGACAAGTTGCACAAACTTGAGTTTAGAAGGTTGAAGGGTCATCTAATTGAGGTTTTTTGAAATAATAAAGGAATTCATTTGGGTAGATACAGAGAAACTCTGTTGGGGGAATCCAGAACAATGGGGCATCATCTTAAAATTAGAGCCAGGCCATTTAGGAGTGAAATCAGGAAGCGTTTCCGGCATCTCCAGCGTGATCCAACTACTAAGCATATCTTTCCCTCCCCTCCCCTCCCTCTCAGCATTCAGAAGGGACCGTTTCCTCCGTGAGTCCCTGGTTCATTCTTCCATCACCACCAACAACTGCTCTCCTCCCCCCAGCGCCTTCCCATGCCAGCACAGGAGATGCAATACCTGCCCTCTGACCTCTTTCCACACCACTGTCCAGGGCCCCAAACACAACTTTCAAGTGAGACAGTGATTTACGTGCACTACCACCAGTGTGGTTTACTGCATTCACTGCTCACGATGTGGTCTCCTCTACATTGGGGAGACCAAATGTAGATTGTGCGACAAATTTGCCGAACACCTCAGTTCTGTCCGCAAGGTCAACCCTGAGCTTCCGGTTTCTTGCCATTTCAACTCTCCCTCCACTCACACTCCGACCTCTCCATCCACAGTCTCCTACGCTGTTCCAATGACCCACAGCACAAGCTCGAGGAACAGCACCTGATCTATCTGCTCGGGACCTTACAGCTCTCTGGCCTCAATATTGATGTCAACAATTTCAGACCATAACAGCTCACCTTCCCCCTCCCCCTCTTCTGTGACCACTACCACATCATCTGGTTCCCAGGCACACCTTTTCTCTCTCTGGTCGGCATATTTTGTTGCAATTTCCCTCCCCAACCCCTCCTTTGTTTTGCATCTTTAACACCTCTTTAACCCATCATCCCCTGTCCTCTACCCCATTTTCTTCTTTGTTTTCCTTGCCCTGTCTCCTCCCTCTCTGTTAGCCCTTAAAAGGACCCGAAACATTGACTCACTTTCCTTTTTCCATAGATGCTGCCTGACCTGCTCAGTGTTCCCAGCGACTTCTGTTTTTGTTTCAGGAGGCAGATTTTCACCCAAAGCGGAGTGGAAATCTGGAACTCTCTCCCCCAAAATGCTGTGGATGCGGGATCCATTCACATCTTTAAGACTGAGGTGGGTAGCTGACCAAGCGGTCAGGGTATTAAGGATTATAGGGCGAGGGCGCGTAATTGAACTTGAGGTACAAATGGTATATAGAATGGTGGAACAGACTCGAGGGGCTGAATGGCCTCCTCCTGTTTCTATGGACAAAGCCTGGTTTGAGGTCAGCACTTTCCACATGGTGGTTGACCTTGCAATGGACAGCTCAGGGTTGTGTTGAGCAGTGTCTCCCCCAGCCCCAGTGGGGAGTGTTGGTTTGCCACCAGACAGCCTGGCGCTGGTCTCCGTGCCCTGACATTGTTTGAGGTCAGGAGCAAAGCTTGATTGTAGACATTGGCTGTCTGACAGACCGTGCGCTGGGGAGGGCAGTGGCTACACTCACGTGACACACAGCAGCTGACAGCCGCCCAAGGTCAGGAGAAGCTCAGTCATCAAAAGGATCAACTCAGCAACAAAGTAATCTTTCTCGCCACAGAAAATAATGGTCTGGGAAGAACGATTAATAAACTGAGGCTTTTCAGCCTTGAAATCGACGTTAGAGAAGGACCTTGTCGACATATAGAAGATCCTAAACAGCATTGAGAAAGTAAAACCCAATCAATACTCTCAGCTACACTGAGACAGCGGAACAAGAGGAAAACAACTTCCTGGCATCTGTCTTGCAATTGCCCTTCACACTCCTATACAGGGCCAGGGGACTGAAGGGCAACTGCAAGACCAGATGCCAGGAAGTTTTCCTTTACCCAGAAGTAATTAGTGACTGGAACAGGGTTACCAGCAAAGGTGTTTAAGGCCAGGACACTGGGCTCATTTGAACCATAGCCCAATGTTGTGATGGGGGGACGGTGACAAGGCTGCACTCTACACTGATCATCGTTCACATACCTCGGGAGGAATCGGTGGCAGCTTTGCCAGCCTCGCTCGGTCACTCACACTCTCGCCTGCAGGTCAGAAGGTTGTGCGTTCCCAGGTCAGGACTTTGAGCTGATAGTCTAGGTTGATGCTCCAATACAGTGTTGGGCAAGGTGTCATTTTATTAATCCCATTAATGCTTGTGCAGGTGGACATTAAAGTTCACCGGACATGTATTGGAAAAGAAAAAAAGAGTTTCTCCCAATGTTCTGGCCAACAATCTAGGTATTAGACATAGACATAATAAATAGGTAACATTGATACGTACTGTTCATAGCCAATCAGTGAAAAAACAGCTCATGTTCATCCACTGATCCCAACTTGTTGTAGGTGACCTGGAGTGTGGATGGACAGTATAGAGGGAGATTCACAGTGCCTCTAACCCATGCTGTCGCTGACCAGTCACTGATATCACAGACAATGGTGAGCTCAAATTCACACGAGAAATTTGAAATTCAAGCTGGTGGGAAAGACAAGAAAGACAAATGTGTTAATCAGACGATTGGCAGATCATAGAATCATAGAATTATACAGCACAGAAGGAGGCCATTCGGCCCATCCTGTGTGACGAAGACAAGAGCTTCAAAATCAATCCCATTCCCCCGCTCTCTCCCCATAGCCCTGCAAACTTGTCCTCCCCAAATAATTATCTAACCCTGACCTGGGAGTGTGGACGCACAGTGTAGAGAGAGCTTCACTGTGTCTCTGTGTGATGGGACAATGTGTCAGCTTAGCCCTTTCTCAGACACAGGCACAGAGTGAGGGGTGGAGTTGTTGCCATGTGCTTCCCTGTCTTTGGGATGTCCTATTCAACCTGCTGTACAGACGTAAGTCTCTTCCTTTTCATTGAGGGCTGGGCCGTGCTTTGTGTCGCTGTGTGGAGCATCTCTTTAAGCCAGCCCTCATGTAGCAACAGGAGGGAGTCAGTTCTTGGCAGCACCTCATTACCAGAGCATCAAAGGTATGATTGCTGGGACGTAAGCACTCGTTATCCATCTCTGCTGACCTTTCCTCCTGGGTTCTCTTTACTGTGTGTTGCTGTGTGACAACTGGTGACAACTTTCAGGGCAGGAGGCAGAGTCATTGGACTGGGTCACCCTATGCTTACCGGGCTGGAGTCAATAGCAACAAAGCTAATGCAAAGATGAACAGGATAGCTTACAGGAGGACTTGAATATTCTTGGGAATTGGGCAGATCGATGGCAGATGAAATTCAATGTAGAGAAATGCAAAGTGTTTCACATGGGGACAAAAAATCCAGGAAGGGACTTTTATTTAAATGGAAAGAAAATAATCTGTACAGATAATGAAAAGGACCTGGGAATCCTGATTGACAATAAATTGAAGCTATCACAATAGTGCTCGGTAGCATTGACTAAGGCAAACTGGATGCTGGGCTGTATTAAAAGGGGTAATTCTGCCACATTATAAATCACTTGTGCGACGGCACTTGGAATACTGTGTGCAGTTCTGATCACTGCAATATAAAAAGGATATTGCAGTGATTGAGAGGATGCAGAGGAGGGCAACCAAAATGATTGAGGGGTTGTAGGGACTGGACTACGTGGAGCGATTAGGTAAATTGGGTATGTTCATGCAGGAGAAGAGAAGATTGAGGGGCAATATGATGACGGTCTTTAAAATTCCGAAGGGAATAGATAATGTAGACCGTGATAAGCTGTTTTTATCTTGTACTGAACAGAAGAATCAGAGGACACGGCCTGCGATTGAAGGGGATAAGTTCAGAACAAATCTGCGGAGACTTTACTACAGTGAGCGAGGAGTAAACATATGGCCTACCTAGGGAGACAGTGGAAGCAAAAAATCTTGTTTGTTTTAAGAACAAATTACAATACAATACAAAATTACATTTGTAAAGCACCTTTCACGTTGGGAGGACATCCCAAGGCTTTGAACAGTCAATGATTTGCATCCGAGCTGCAGGTTGGGATCATGGAGGGTGGAGATCAGAGAGGGTAAGGGTGGTGGAAGGCTCGCTCGAAGAGGAGGGTTTCGCAATGCGCCTTGAAGGAGGCAAGGGAGGGGTGAGGCGAAGGGCTTGTGGGATGGAGTTCCAGAGGGTGAGGAGAGAAAGGCTGAAGGCCCAACCGCCAATGGGAGGTGAGCTGGGCCGGGGTCATGGAGCAGGCCAGAGCCTGCTGAGCAGAGGGAGCGGACAGGTTGATATTGGGTCAGCAGGTAGCAGAGGTAAGGAAGGGCGAGGCCTGTGGAGGGCCTTGAAGGCGAGGACGAGGATTTTGAACTTGATCCTCTGGGGGATGGGGAGCCAGTGGAGCCGGGTGACGTGGGGGAGATGGGGTCACAGAGCATGTTGCGAAAGAGGACAGGAGTTGCAGAGTTCTGCGATCTGCAGCCTGTGGAGGGAAGCATTGGGGTGGCTGACACGCAGGGAGTTGGCTTAGTTGAGACAAGGTGTGATGAATGCGTGTATGAGGGTGTCGGTGGCCTGCGGTGTGAGACAGTGGTGGAGTCGGGAGATGTTGCGGATGGGAGAAGGCAGAGCAGGTCATGGCGCAGATGTGGGGTAGAAAGGATAGTTGAGGGTCAAACAAGACCCCAAGGTTGCGGACTGGCTCAGTGAGGGGGAGTGAGCCCCATGGATAGTGATGCTGTCAGCGCCTGAGGTGAGGAGGCGCTGACGAGAGCCAATCAGGAGCCTCGGTCTTGTTGACGTTTAACTGAAGAAAGTTATCTCTCATCCAGGACTTGATGTCTGACAGACATTCTGTCAGGACAGCAGTGGGTCCTGTAGTCAAGGGGGGAGGCAGAGAGAGAGTTGGGTGTCATCCGCATACATGTTATAGATTTCTGCTAGAAAAAATATCTTGTGATACAGTATATAATTTAGGACTTGACATGTTAAGCGACTGCCAGAATAGTGCCAGTTGGACCTTGGTCTTCTTTCGATAGCAAGTTCTTATGTTCTTATATCCCTTAATACCTTGCCGTACTCCTTACTGCTTGGTGCAGTTGAGCTGAATTGGAATTGGTTACTTTTGGACATAGTCCCAGGTCCAGATGACATGTTACTGTTTGAGCTTCTGACTCTGGAACCACTGGTTTTGTGTTGGGATCCCAGGGGCAGATCTTTACCTGTCCATTGACTGTGGGCATCATTGTAAATTAGAGCCAGGCAATTTAGGAGTGAAATCAGGAAGCATTTCTTCATGCAAAGGGTAGTGGAAATCTAGAACTCTCTCCCCCAAAAGACTGTGGCTGATGGATCATTTGAAATTGTC
Organism: Callorhinchus milii; assembly: GCF_018977255.1. Classification (NCBI taxonomy): domain Eukaryota; kingdom Metazoa; phylum Chordata; class Chondrichthyes; order Chimaeriformes; family Callorhinchidae; genus Callorhinchus; species Callorhinchus milii. Next base: position 17,355,542 of record NW_024704755.1, on the reverse strand, counting down.
AAGACTGAGGTCAATAGAGTTTTGTTCATTCAGCGCAAGGCATATAATAATAATAATAATAATCCTTGCATTTGATATAGCGCTTTTTATCTCTTCTCGATGTCTCAAAGTGCTTCACAAAATAGACTGCAAAGTGAATTGACCGTATATTTGTGGGCGAAACCCGGCAGCCAATTGTGCACAGCAGCGTCCCACAAACAGTCATGGATTGAAAATGACCAATTTATTATTGTTTTGTTTTGGAGGGATTATTATTAGGTGTGTGGAGTAAGGAAACTTGCCCAAGGTTTCATCCTAACCCTAACTCTAACCACTGAGCTATAGGACTCCTCATGGAATATTGACTGAATAAGCATCTCCTGCCATGCACCCTGGGAGAGTGGAGGAATGTGTTAGAGACCATGGAAGTCAGATTCCATCTGTCTTTGATGTGGATGCAAAGATAGGTAAATGGACAAGTAAAGTATAGATCATCCATCACCTTATAGAATGGCAGAACAGGCTCATGGGGCTGAATGTCCTACTCCTGTTCCTATCTTCCTATGATTAAATATATTTCAAACTATCACAGTGAGAGGGACGGGGTGAAGTGAGGTCTCCGTGGGGCTGGGAGACAGCTGGCAAAGCTCAACAACAACAACTTGCATTTATATAGCACCCTTCACACAGGTTAGCGTCCCAGAGCTCTACAGTAACTCAAGGTGAAGGGTGAGCAGCCTGGCTGCCTCTGCATTGACTCTGGGAGTTGTGACATGTCCCCAGCTCCTGGTCAGTGCGGCCCCAGCTGGCCGGGTGAAGCTAACAGAGCGATGTGCTGTGCTGGACAACGACTTTCCATCCCCAGGTTCATATCCACCTCAGGGCGGTGGGGTCAAAGGGCACTGCAGTCAATGACTAAAGATCACAAATCAGTTTTCACCATAAATACCCTTGTTTTGGTGAAAGACAATCGGTAAAACACGTTCTCCTGAATTTCAGTAAAAAAAAGTTCTGATTTTCCTGGTTTTCTGTGACTGTGTGTGCACTGTACCATGTTCATCACAAATACCTTCCCTGTTAGGACCTGACTTGATTTCTTAAATTCTTTCCCCCAAATTATTGGTTTGCATCATTTTTTTCCGCCTGTTTTTTAACGCCATGTGTCTGCTGTCCATGTGTGAGCCTAGGTAGTGAGTGTCTGCAGGTCACTTGCCTGTAGAGGACATCACAGCCAAGCCTGACCTCTCCCCACCTGGCTGCCACACACACACATGCGCACAGCCAGCAGAGGGACCAGGAACAGGAAAGCTGGCTGGTTGTCCCTCCTGAATCTTCCTTCTCTTTTCGAATAGTGATCTATACCATTTTCATCAAAACAGGCAACCGGAACCTCGGTTTAACATCTCATCCTCTGTTGACGCAGTGCACCCCAACATTGCACTGGAGTGTCAAAGTCCTGAGATGGGGCTTGAAACCACAACCTTCTAACTCTGAGGCGAGAGTGCTACCGACTGTGCCAGCTGATGTCTCCAGCACTGGCTTAGTGTATAGAACCTTTGACACACATATGCAATGGGTAGGGTGGGGGGGGCTGCTCTTCCCTCCTTTGTGGAGGGCCATCATCTCTGTGCAGAGCTCCATGTGGACAGTATAGTGAATGATGGTGAGCTTACGCACCGGTCAGGGAGACAAGAGCCTCACCAGACCTGACGCTGGTCACAGGAGCTACAACATGTCCACATCTGCTTACAGTTTCCACACACAAAGCGCCAGAGTTTCTCCTACTGAAATCTCTCCATGTCCACTGAGCATTCGAAAATAAACCTGATATATTTTCCTAAATTAGTGTAACGTATTTCTAATACTAGCCCAACGGTGCTTATTATACTGGGGCAGGTTACTACAGTAATGGGTAATCATCTCCGTGGGGAGCAGATGGAGGGGAGATGGAATCTGACGTCCATGGTTTCTAACACATTCCTCCACTCTCCCAGGGGGCATGGCAGGAGATGCTTATTTAGTCAATAATTTAACAAGAAGGATGAAATATTTAACAGGAAGCTGGTGTAAACAGACTGGTATGTTTGCCTCTGGCACAACACTCTGCAAGGTAATCTGTACGCCCAGCCATCGCCAGAGCTCGCTGCACACTGCGGCACTGCAACCACCCAAAGAGGATATAATAATAATAATAATCCTTGCATTTGATATAACGCTTTTCACGTCTTCTAGAGGTCCCAAAGCGCTTCACAAAATATACTGTAAAGTGAATTGACTGTATATTTGTGGGCGAACGCGGCAGCCAATTGCGCACAGCAGCGTCCCACAAACAGTCGTGGATTGAAAATGACCAATTTTTTTGTTTGTTTGTTTTTTTGGACATGCCGGGAGTGTGGACGTACAGTATAGAGGGAGCTTTACTGTGTCTCTAATCCTGACCTGGGAGTGTGGACGCACAGTGTAGAAGAAGTGTCACTCTACCTCTAACCTGCTCTTTCCCCACATCCCTGTGTCTGACTCTTTTTCAGGTATTATCTGGCTCCCTCATGAAGCCAATATAGATTCTGCTTTAACCACAGGACATTCCATATCTTAACTGCTCTCCGTGTGAAAACATTTCTTCTCACCTCCCCATTAGCTGATTTACTAACTATCTAAAACTGATGCAATCCAGTCACTAAGTCACCGATCAGTTGACTCTATCAAAACCAATCATAATATTAAAAGCCTCAATCAGGTCACCCCTCAATCCTCTTTATTCCAGCAGAAAAAGTCCCAGTTCCTCCAGTCTCCACTCATAAGCCCATCTTTTATATTCTATTTATTCTAAGATCCCATTAGCTTTTTTGATAGCTTTCTCCACCAGCGCTTTGGGACGTCTTCCCGATGGGAAAGGCGCTCTATAAATGTAATTTTGTTGTTGTTGTTGTTGTCCACCTGCTCTCCGACCTTTAAGATTGATGTACATGAAGTCCCTTTGCTTTTCCACTCCTTTTAATACCTTATCACTCGACATATACTTGTTGCGTGGTAAAACTCACATTTGTCCACATTAAATTTAATTTGCCATTTCTCTGCCCAATCAACTAATTTGTCTATTTCCCTCTGAAGTTGTTAGGTTATCAAGGGATATGGGGCAAGGGCAGGTAATCAGAATTGAGCTACAGATCAGCCATGATCTTATAGGATGTCGGAACAGGTTTGAGGGGCTGAATGACCTACTCTTGTTTCTATGTCTCTTTGTTTACAATCGTCACTACATTCCCGATCACGGTGTCACCTGCAAACTTAGAGATTCCCCTTATAAGAGAACCAGATCATTTATAGAAATGGAGAAAAGTGGTGCTAGCACTGCCCCTGGGGGTCACTACTATTTATCTCTCAATTGGGAATAACAGTCATGTCTTCCTATTTTTATTTCCTATTCTTTAACCATCTCTGTGCGGGGACTCGCTCCGCCATTGGATTTCCCTGCTCTTCTCTCATACCCATTCATATAATTTTGACTCAGATGTTTATCCAATTTTATTTTTGAAGGCTGTTATGAGTATCACTGGTGAACAGCATTCATAGTAAAGTATTCCATATTGTAGCAGTCCTCTGTATTAAAATAAAATCTCTTTCCATCTTGGTTGATTTGCAAAGGTAAGCAGCAGCGGTTTACATCCACATTTCCATTGCTCATAGTAAGGGCTGTGTGTCTGAGCTGGGGCGGGCAGATGGTGGCAATGCTGTCGCACATTTCATGCTGAGCTGTGTTGCTCACCAGGAAGCTCACAGGGAGTTTTTGGTACCTATCATCCACCTGGTGAGGGCTCAAACCCATGTTTGGCAGGTGCCAAATGTTCAACTAATGGCTACATCTAGGTAAGTTTTCTTACTCCACACGCCTTTGTTTATCTCGCGGTGAGTAGGAACCCGGTTATTAATCGATTTGGGGATTGTTTTCCGGGGGTAATAATCCTTCCAAAAAAATAATAATTTGGTCACTCAATCCACGAGTGTTTGTGGGACACTGCTGATGCAATTGGTTGACACACTTTAATATACCGTAATTCACTTTACAGTATATTCTGTGAAGAGCTTTGAAGCATCTCAATGACATAATAAGGTGCTATATCAAATGTAAAGCTTATTATTATCCCTCGTGGGGGTGGGGGGAGGGGTGGGCATGGGAGTAAGTGGGGATTCCTCGGAGCTGAACTGACTTCCAGGTGACATCTTTGACAGTTGCGGTAGTCCAGTTTTAGAGCCAGGTGGGTCCGCAGTACTCCAGGGTACTGCTGATGACAGCAAAGCCTGGCTCATGGAAGGGCAGACCAGCCACTGGGTGCAAGGGATCACTCAGCTCCTGAAAGCCAAAGCCCAAACGGGTACAGGGGTCCTGCTGGACAAGCAGCAGGAAAGCTTGTCAGACAACGTTCTCAATTGCAAACAGTTTTCGCTGGTTAGACTCCAGCTGTTACCCCAACATACACTCTGGACCCCCAAGCCTTGGCTCTGCCAACCTGCGCATAATACTCTCTGGAATTAGGTAAGCAGGATGTGTCCCTCCACGGAGAGAGAGAGAGCGCATTCCATTCCAACAATCTGTCTCTGGGGTTTCCAGGTGTGGCTGGGATGCATGGAATTCTCAGTTTGATAGTAACAATACAGGGAGATGTGGAGATACAGACATACCCTCAGGGCTGAGAACCAAAGCCCTAGTGAGTGAGGTGATCCTCGCTGGGCACGTCTGTGCGATGCAGGGAGCCAGGCACAGAGACTCTGCATATCATTGAAAGACAAGACCAAGGAGATGATCTGTGTATCACGAAGATCTCACAAAACAAAGTGAAAGTGAGCAGGTGTAATTTACAGTGTAATAAAGCTTCTCATTCTCAGCAGTACGGAGAATTTAATTTGAGAAATGAAATTTTCTGCAATGAATTATGAAACTGTCACTCTCCTTCATTTGTGAAAATTGACAGTGATAAATGAATGTTGGATGGTATTGTTTGAACGGCCTTTATTCACAGCATCAGGAAAACTGACAATGAATTCACCTGCATTCAGCATTCAGCTAAATCCCAAACCACACACGATTTTCCCCACATATTCGTTGTGGGGGGGATAATTAGATTTCCTTTTATAATAAGAATAATGATAAACACGCCTCCGTTGACCCATCAGTAAGTAGGAACCTGATTGTCAGTTAATTGGAGGATCGCTTGTGTTTCCGGGGGTAATAATCCCTTCAAATAAATGAATCAATTTTAAAAATAATAATTTAGTCACTTAATCCATGACTGTTTGTGGGATGCTGTTAGTGTGCAATTGGCTGCCATGATTCACCCACAAAATAGAGTCAATTCACTTTACTTTATTCTGTTGAAGCGTTTGAGACGTCTCAACGACATTATAAAGGCGCTATATCAAATGCAAGGTATTATATTATTATAACTCTTACGTTTGATTATTGTATCACGTCAACAAATTAAAACACTTCACACAGAGATGTTGTAAAGGGTGTATTTTATAGCTGACACCAGCAGCCAGTGTGCCACAGCAATGTGCCACAAACAGCCATTCAGTGAGTGACCAGTTTTATCTGGGGGATTGTTGGCTGGGACATCAGGAGAGAGAAACTCCCTTCTCTTTTCCAATAGCATCGCAGGATCTTTTACATCCACCTGAACAGGCAGACGGGACGGGGCCTTGGTTTAATGTCTCATCTGAAGGACGGCAACTCTGACAAAGCATCACTGCCCCCAGCACTGGACTGGGGCGTCAGCCACAAATACACAGTCACTGCAGGTGACAGCAATTTCATGTGAAGTGCTGGTCAGCAATACTCCTGAATGACTGGCTTTAACAGGAACTTATTCTGTGCAAAGTGGCTTCTCATGTGACAATCAGTCACTACACTTGGCATCAACTAAATGTAAAACTCTTCTATACATCGGAGGAGGCTATAAAAATCTTTGTTAACACATTGTTGGAGTCCTGTAGCTCAGTAGTTAGAGCACTCGCCTCGCAAGCGAGAAGACCTGGGTTTGATTCCCAGACTGGGCAAAACGTTGGTAAGTTTCCTTATTTCACACGTCTCTGTTTACCCAGCAGTAAGTAGATACCCGGTAGTTAGTCGATTGGCAGATCGCTTTTTCGTGAGTAATAATCCCTTCCAATAAATAATAATAATCATTTCCACGACTGTTTGTGGGACGCTGCTGTGCGCAGTTGGCTGCCAAGTTTTGCCCAGAAAACATAGTCAATTCTCTTTACAGCGAATACAAATATTCTATGAAGTGCTTTGAGATGTTTCGAAGACATGATGAGGCGCTGTATCAAATACAATGATTATTATTATTGTTATTATTCCTGACCCCCGACTTGGCCATGTTTTCTGTACGTCGGGGTGACATTTCCCTGGGTGTGGGTTCTCTGAGCGAGGCTCACATTGCTGTGCCTATTAGTGTGAGGCTCTGGACAGCTCTATGTGGACTCTGGCTCTGCAGGATATAGGCTGAGATTGCCGTGAGGAGTTTCATCTAATACTGTGATAGACAGCACAGAGAAGACATTTACAGTCTATCAGTATAGACCACATTGAAGTCCAGACCACAAAGAACTGCAGGCTGTTTGCGGATCAACCAGGGAGAACAAGCACAATGAAATCCCCTTGTGCCGTCTTCATACTTCACACTAGTCAGAGGAGACTCCTCAGTCTTTAGGAAGCATTGCCTCGGAGATTCTGTGTGAATTTGACTGACTGACCGATCGACTGACTGACGATGATAATGAGGGGCACAAAGGCTCGAAATACCTTACGGATTTAGCCTCAGATCGTGAGATCCATTTTGCAATCTCTGCTTTTCGGAAAATTCTTCAATTCAGTCAATTAATCAAAAAAAGCATCCGGTTTCTGATAAACCCATGAGAAATTTCAAGCTTCCAGTTCCTTTCGGAGCCTCAGACCTGGGATACACAAACACACAGATACACTGAGAAATAACCTCAATCAGCACAATTTTATTATTAAGTGTATGGAGTCCTGTAGCTCAGGGGTTAGAGCACTTGCCTTGCAAGCGAGAGACCTGGGTATTGATTCCTGGCAGGGCGAAACTTTGGGCAAGTTTCCTTACTCCACACACCTGATAATAAAAAATAAAAACATAATGAATTGGTCACTTCAATCTACGACTGTTTGTGGGACGCTGCTGTGCGCAATTGGCTGCCGTATTTCGCCCACAAATATACAGTCAATTCACTTTACCGTATATTCTGTGAAGCGCTTTGAGACATCTCGAAGACGTGATAAGGTGCTGTATCAAATGCGAGGATTATTAAGGGAGGGAGCTGCAGTCAGCAATCTAAGTATTACGTTGTGGGCAGACAGCCCCTGGAAGTGTAAAATCACTTGAGATGTAAACCCAAACTGTCATTTCAAAGTAAGCCACAAAACCAAAGCACGATGAACCACAGACAGTGAACAGCTCGGGGCCATTCCACTCACTGTGTGTGTGCGTGTTCGCTCCTCTACTGGAGCTGCCCACTCAAATTCCATTACCCCACTCTTCCCAAACCCCAACTAATATTAATTTTCCCTCTGCTTTCAAAACAATTCTCTAAACCCACCTCTTTCATTGCGCCTTTAGTCACCCCCGTTTCCTACTCACCTGCTCGGGCTCCCATTCCGTCTCTATAAATAATAATAATAATAATCCTTGCATTTGATACAGAGCCTTATCATGTCTTCGAGCCATCTCAAACACTTCACAGAATATACTGTAAAGTGAATTGACTGTATATACATGAAAATGTTAATTGTTTATAAATATATATTTTATTACATATAAATTATATATAAATTAACTGTATATAAATATATATATAGGACCTGGGTTCGATTCCTGGTCAGGGTGAAACATTGGAGTAAGTTTCCTTACTCCACACGCCACATTTACCCGGCAGGAAGTAGGAACCCAGTTGTTAGTCGAATGGTGAATCACTTTTCTGGGGGCAATAATTCCCTCAAAAAAATATGATCGCTTAATTTACGATTGTTTGTGGGACATTGCTGTACGCAATTGGCTGCCGCATTTCGCCCATAAAATATACAGTCAATTCACTTTACAGTATATTCTGTGAAGCGCTTTGAGACGTCTGAAAGACCTGATAAGGCGCTATAATAAATGAAAGGATTATTATTATTATATTTTGTGGGTGAGACACAGCAGCCAATTGCGCACAGTCGTAGATTGAAGAAACCAATTTATTATTATTTTTTTGAAGGAATTATTACACCCGGAAAAGAGATCTGCCAATCGAATAACAAGCGGGTTCCTACTTATTTCTAGCTAACCAGAGGCGTGTGGAGTAAGCAAACCCACTGTTGCCCAATGTTTCACCCTGCCTGGGAATTGAACCCGGGTCCTCTTGCATTGGAAGCGAGTGCTCTAACTACTAAGCTACAGGACACCACAATGAAACACTCGCCCCAGCCCTGCAGTGGAGTCTCAGCCTGGATGATGAGCTCAAATTAGTTGGGTAATGAAGGAGTTAATAGCGCTAAAGCAATGCACCAAATGGCTCTTCTTATCACCAACTTTTCTTCTGTTTTTATGTTAATTTTCTTACTCAAGTTTCCTTACTCCACACAGAGCCTAATAATAATCCCTCCAAAAAACCAAAAACAATAATAAATTGGTCATTTTCAATCTACGACTGTTTGTGGGACATTGCTGTGCGCAATTGGCTGCCCGCGTTCGCCCACAAATATACAGTCAATTCACTTTACAGTATATTCTGTGAAGCGCTTTTGGGCCGTCCTCCCGACGTGATTGGTCATTTTCAATCTACGACTGTTTGTGGGACATTGCTGTGCGCAATTGGCTGCCGCGTTCGCCCACAAATATACAGTCAATTCACTTTACAGTATATTCTGTGAAGCGCTTTTGGGCCGTCCTCCCGACGTGAAAAGCGCTATATCAAATGCAAGGATTATTATTATTATTATTAATTCCAAGCCAAGTATTATAAAAGCGTTCAGGATGCCTGTGCCCAGCTCTCCAGCCGCTGCGCAAGGCGCTGGAAGCTAATTGGAAATTCTCTCAGATTTCAGAATGATTAAAAGGAAAAGTTGCTATGGGAACGCACCACTGTACATGTTTAGAGCTCAGTGAGATGATCAGCCTCGAATCAAAACTGTCTGCTCTTTGCGAATGTAAGCGCGATCTCGGTGTGTGGGCCGGTGGGGGGGGGGGGGGGGAGAGCAATCCAGCCGGAGTGAGAAACATTGTCACTTGGTCTGAAACTTCAATGAGCCGGTCTGGACGGTTTCTCTGTCACTGGGAACTTTGCGCAGCTCCATCCACATTGCTGTGATTCAAGACATTTAGCACAGGTGAAGGTCCCATTTTCGAGGCCAAAAGTCTTGTGAATGAGAAACATGACTCGAGGGATCGTGGGAGACCCAGACTCATGACAACTAATGGCGAAGATACGCTTTAGCATCTCAAGTGGGGGCAACAACATTAGAAACTCTTAGTAACAATGGGCAGATAGTATCAGTGGGAGATAGTAACAGTGCAGATAGTAACAATGGAAGATAATAACAATGAGAGATAGTAACAATTAGAGACAGTAACAATGGGAGATAGTAATAATGGGATATAGTAACAATGGGAGATAGTAACAATAGGATATAGTAACAATGGGAGATAGTAACAATGAATGCTAGTAACAATGCTACAATGAGTGATAGTAACAACGTAACAATGAGAGACAGTAACAATGAGTGATAGTAACAATGAGAGATAGTAACGATGGGAGACAGTAACATTACTGTGTGGTGCAGGGCTCTGGCTCAGGGGTTGGTGCTGCATTTATATAATAATAATAATAATAATAATCCTTGCGTTTGATGTAGTGTTTTTCACGTCTTCTCGAAGTCTCAAAGCGCTTCACAGAATAGACTTTAAAGTGAATTGACCGTTTATTTGTGGGCGAAATTGCATTTGGATGAAGAATAAGGGCTGAAGCCAAACTAAACAGGAGCGGTGACTGTCCGTGCGATGGATTCCCATCTACACAAGGTGCTCTCATTGAGACCGGGAGCTGTTATCCAATGGCACCGGGGTAGCCGTGTGAGGGACTTGCACTGTCCATAGAAACAACAACAAACAACAACAACTTGCACCTATATAGCACCCTCCACACAGGGCAGCGTCTCAGAGCCAGTGACAGAGCCTGACTCCGAGCCGGGGCGAGTGGGGGGATATGGCTGCTTTCAGGCGGGACTTGAGAAAGGGGATCGAGGGGGCAAAGTGGAGGGAGTGAGGGAGGGTGTTCCTGAGTTTTGGGGCATAGTGGCTGAAAGCGCCACCTGCAATGGTGGGGCAGAGGGTGCGAGGGACGAGCAGGAGGCCGGTGCCAGTCGAGCGGAAGCGCTAAAACCATTCAATTCAAGTCATTTCTAAACCATTTTAGAAATCTCTAAAATGGTTACACTCTGCTTACAGTTTAGCTGTGCATCTCCGTCATCATCGTACTTTGGGATGACGGATCCAGGCTGGGGTGAGTCAGAGGCACCGCACTTACAGATGCAATGTCTCTCTCTCTCTCCCGGTGTCCCGGCCACCAGTAAATCCAAGCCATAATTCCATGGCTGTTTGTGGAACACTGCTGTGCACAAATTGGCTGCTGTGTTCACTCACAAAACACAGTCACTGCATTTTATAGTGATTAGCTGCAAAGCTGTTGGAGGTGTTTTGATATTACAGGCTCTGTATCAAATATAAGGATTATTATATCATGATTATAATATTACATTGTATTATTATACAGTATGATAATTCAACCTAATTTCTAAGGAATAGCTGGAGACTAATGAGAGTCTTTGTGCGGGTCTGACAGCCTGGAGTTTGCAGTGAATGGCTGTGGTGTGAGTTTGACAGCTGAGAGGGCAGAGTTGCTGGTTCACAGTCAATGAGAGGAGGAGGATTGACAGGCCGCTTGCAGTCACATTAATCTGCTGCTATATTACCAGCGAGAGGAGAGGTGACTGCTGACATGAGCTGTTGGTGTATCTGATATCTGACGGTGCCTTTGTTTATCCTCCCAATAGTCTGTGCCACTCCAGTGGGGAAGCTCCTGTCCCACAATCAGCCATGGAGTGAACAAACAATTTTGGGGGATTGTTGGCCAGGACACTGGGAGAGAGAAACTCCCTTCACTTTTTGAAAAGCGCCACAAGATCTTTAACATCCACCTGAACAGGACCTCCCTTTAACATCTCATCCAAAGGACGGCACCTCTGACTTTGCAACACCCCCCCAGCACTGCAATGGAGTGTCATCTTAGACTATGTAGACTAAGATTGACGATATATATTCTTCTCTGCTCTAAGGAAAATAATCCCAGCCTCTCTCTATATATACACAGGAGAACGTGTTAGTGAGACACTGAGTTAAGAAGAGGAGCATGTGCAGCAATTAGAAGAGGAAAGCAAGGCTAAAGAAATTGATGGAACTCTGAGTCACCAGGGCCCGACAGAAGTGTCTGACAATATTGAGGGTGTCAGGGAGCAGATGCAGTGGTATACAGCAGTATAGCAACAGTGCTCTGACTACAATTTTTGAAGCTTTTTGCATTTAAAAGCTGTACCAGGAGACTGGAGGGCAGCTAAGGTAATGCCTTTGTTTAAAAAGGGACAACAGGATCAGCCAAGTGATTATAGAGGGTCAGGCTGACGTCCAGAGTGGGCAAAGGTTTAGATGCTATAATACAAGATAACATTAACAACCAATTGGAAAGACATGGGTTGGTTAAATATTAATAATAATAATGGGGCCCTGGACAGTGGTGTGGGAGGAGGTCAGAGGGCAGGTATTGCATCTCCTGTGCTGGCATGGGAAGGCGCTGGGGGGAGGAGAGCAGTTGTTGGAGGTGATGGAGGACCAGCCTCTCTAGCCTTTCCACATATTTGTAGTCTCTCATCCATGGTATCATTCTTGTAAATCTCCTCTCCTCTGTGATAATAATCCTTGCATTTGATATTGCACCTTATCATGTCATCAAAGCGCTTCACAGGAAGTGATGTTATACATTTTGGAAGGAATAATAAGTAGAACCAGTGTATGTTGGGGGTAAATATTAAAAGGAGGGGAAAAGCAGAGGAACCTGGGAGTTAATGTACATAAATCCTTACAAGTGAGAACCTAGTTTTTGACAAAACTGTCAAAAAAGCTAATGGCATCCTGGGTTTTATAAATTGGGGTATAGAATATAAAAGCAAAGAGGAAACGCTAAACATATATAAATTGTTAGTTAGACTTGCATTTATATAGCGCCAACATGAAGGGTATTATATAAATTCAAGTTATTGTTGTTGTTGTGAGAGTCACCTTACAGACAATGCGCTCTGGCAGCACAAGAGCCTTCCGCTCGGACCTTCAGCAGGAGGTTAAAGAGGCAATTTGCAAGTCTTTATTTCTCAGCCCATTCAGTCAATGGTATAATCTGAACCCAAACAGAACACTGCAGAAACGCAGCTCATTAGAGCTTTAAAAGGAGGGGACAAACGGCGTCTATTGCTGGGTCTAATAAACAGATCAGTAGGTAAGGTTAGGTGTTTGGAACCAGAATGCTCACAACGGCAGTGAATGGGAAAGAGGTTGGTCCTTCAGAACAGCAACAATTTACATTTATCCAGGGCCTTTCACACAGCTGAACAACGCCAGAGCTTTACGCTGAGCCAGGGTGAAAGAGGAGATGATTGTAGACATGGTAGAGGAGGAAAGTCTTCAAGTGTGAACTGAAGTTGGCAAAGAGGGGGCAAAGCATTCAAACGCTACACTGTTAGTGAATAAGAAGGGCTCGGTCCATTGGAGTTCCTCATTTTGAAAAATTAGACCTTCAGGGTGTTCACAAAGTCATATTAACTTTATTGAGACGTCCAGAGGATGGGTGTGAGTGAACGCCAATGTTTTCATGGCAGATAATGATCCATCGTCATGTTCGGTGCAACATCAGTTAGACCCTTGTACTGAATACAATTAAGTACTTCTAAGTATAATTATTAATTATCCCGACGTGAAAGGTGCTACACAATGTAATTTTGTATTGTATTGTAATTATCATCATTCTGTCACATCTTGTTGGTCAGTGCATTGTAGAAAAACAAACATGGGGATAACAGGACTTTGTGGATACATCGATGTAAAGAAACAGAAAAGGCCCAGGGGTTCATCCAGAGACTCAGCACTCCACAAACCTACAATATGCACCCACCCTCACTTCTGGTGCAGGCTAACTTCTAATGACTGCTAATTATAATAATAATAATCCTTGCATTTGATATAGCGCCTTATCACGTCTTCGAGACGTCTCAAAGCACTTCACAGGATATACTGTAAAGTGAATTGACTGTATTATGTGGGCGAAAAGCAGGCAGCAGCGTCCCACAAACAGTCGTGGGTTGAGTGACCAAATTATGATTTTTTTAAAAAAAAACTCATCGAATTGCCAGATAGCGAATCAGGAGATGGGGAAGTTTCTCTGGCCTTTTTCTACCCCAACTTTGACGGCTTTCAGAATTAGCCATTTAGCAAATATTTCCAATACAGTCCCTGCTGGTGGGGCTGTGAAGGGGGCTGGCACATTGGAGAATAAAGCTGTGTGGCAGGCAGGCCTGTGTGTGCTTGTGAGACATAGATCTCGGTTTGGCTGCGTTAATGAGGAAATCCACCTGTGTGTGACAAAAAACTCCTCTGTGTGAAAGGTGCTAAAGGAACAGTCTGCGCTGAGCTGAGCAGTGTGGCAGTAATCCAGCGCCCTCCACAGGACAGTGTGTATTCCAAACAGGGAAGCTGGCACCTCTCACCCAGTAACAAGGCTGTTTGAGAGGAACAGTTATAGCGATCCAGTAATTACACACCCACACTGCGCCTGTTAACGTTACAACAGGAACCGCATTGGAGCCTCACGGTTAATGAATCTAGAATCTACATGCCAGCAAGATGTGCAGAGCGCAATGTGCTTTTGTGTTTATTGAATGTTTGTGCCCTTCCTTATTGACATTGAATGCAATTTGAGCTTTTAATCGGACTAAATAATAAACCGGGCAGTTTAGTGGAAGCTTGTGCTATATCCCACGAGCATTGGGTGGTTGTGAGTAAGTCAAGTCAATAATAATAATTTCTATTTCGATTACAGCCCCTTTCACTGCATCAAAATATCTCAAATCATTTCACCAGAATTTACTGGTGAGTTGTCATCAATGGATATTTGTATGTGAACACGGCAGCCAATACCCCACATACAGCCATGAAGTGAATGATCAATTTTATTTGAGGGATTGTTGGCCAGGACATTGGGAGAAAGAAAAACTCCCTTCTCTTTTCGAGTAACACCACGGGATCTTTGTGCCAAGATCCACCTGAATAGGCAGACAAGGCCTCAGTTTAACGTTTTATCTAAAGGACGGCATCTCCAACAATACAGTGCTCCCTCAGCACTGCACTAAAATGTCAGTCTAGACAAAGTTGAGGGGCGCAATGTATAGGGACGCTATATAAATGCAAGTTGTTGTTGTTGCTGCAGAGATCCAGCCTAACCTCCCAAACTCTTCCATTCACTTTCCTATCAATTGTATCCACTTTGGATATTGGTCCATCAACAACAACAACAACAAGATTCCATTTATAAAGCGCCTTTCACGTCAGGAGGACGTCCCAAGGCGCTGCACAGTTGGGTCATGACCCGAGCAGGGGGGAAATGGTCAGGGTGAGGGGAGGGAAGGGAGGGAGCGAGGAGGGGGGAAATGGTCAGGGTGAGGGAAGGGAGGGAGCAAGGAGGGGGAAATGGTCAGGGTGAGGGGAGGGAAGGGAGGGAGCAAGGAGGGGGAAGAGAGTCGAGAGGGGAGCTGAAGGCACGGCACATCCATTGTCAAAAGGCAATCGGGAACCGTTAATTAGTAAGCAAGGTTCAGTTGGGTCTCCGAGTGGTAGATGAGAAACCTCACCCCAATTCCCCTTGGTGACTTGTGCCTTCAGCAGTGTCTCTGTCATGTAGAGCATCTGGACAACAAATGCACACGTATGGAGTCCTGCAGCGTAGTGGTTAGCACGATTGCCTTGATTCTCGAACGGGCTGAAACCTCGGGCAAGTTTCCTTGCTCCATATGTCTTTGTTTGCCCAGCAGTAAGTAGGAACCTAGTTGTCGGTGGTGGATCACTTTCCAGGGGTAATAATCTCTTCAAAAAAAAAATAATGATTTGGTCACTCAATGCATGACTGTTCGTGGGACATTGCTGAGCGCAATTGGCTGCTGCGTTTCGCACATATGTAAGGATCGTTATTTAATATTTAATATACAACAATAACAAATTACAGTTGTATAGCGCCTTTCACATCAGCAAGACGTCCCAAGGCACTGGAAGGCAGGGATCGATACAGTAGAAAGCACAAGGGAATAGAAGCACATGTGCTTAATTAAAAAAACAAGACTGGGCAGATTTGTGCACTTAAAATTATTTTATTGATACAGTATAAGAATATTTACAGTATTTAAGAGCATGTCTGGGCATTTCAATAGAATTATTACTGATACGCGCAGCCCTTTTCAGCATCAGCGTGAGCTGAAAAGCATTTAAGTAAAGGTGGTCAGCCCGGGAACCTCAGAGCTCCTCCGAACTGCCAGCACTTCAGGTAACACACTAGAGAGAGAGAGAGAGCAGTGACCAGCTCACTGGGCAGTCACTGCACTACAGAAATCTGTTGCACCTACAGTACTGGCAGTCAACCATTACTCAGGTCCTCCTGGCTAGTCTGCCAGGGCAATGCTATCACCTCAGGCACTTCAGCTGGGATCCGTGGCTCTAGCAGGCAAATCCCCTTCCCTTCACTCTAATGTAAGGCTTCGTTGCTGGTGGTTGCAATGATATACATGAAAGGTTATACCCTCCATTGTGGGGAGCTGGGCTGTGTTCTCTGTAAATCCTGGAATTGGGATACTCAGGTGGGCCTGGAGTCAGGGAAGGAGAGGGAAGCGTGCTGGAATTTGGATTGATGTCTTACAGGAAGGCAGGGCCGCTGAGGTCTGTGCATTACACTCTCAAGGCAGTGACTGATCGTCAGCTGAGGAGATAAAGGGTACAGGGTCACACACCAACAACAAAGCAGCACAGGTGCAGGCACAGCACTCGGCTTGGCCTACAGATACAGACACAAACATGGCTACAGGCACAGACAGGGTCCGGCTGCTTTTCCCGTCTCTCATTAAGGAAGCATTGCCTAACCCTGATTGGTTATCTTTTCTGTGAATCTCTCTTGTAACTTGTTACGTGATTTGTTTTGTCCGGCCGGGTGTCTGACAAACACGGAAACCCGTCACCGTGATTAAGAGTTTCCAAACCAAGCTGAGAATTCCGTGCATCCCACCTACACGTGGAAACCACAGAGACAAATTGTTGGAATGGAATGCGCTCTCTCTCTCTCTCCCTGGAGGGACACATCCTGTTTACCTAATTCCAGAAAGTATTAGATGCAGATTGGCAAGAGCCAAGGCTTGGGGGCCCAAAGTGTGCGTTGCGCTGGAGTCTAATCAGCTAAAACTGCATAGCTTGCCTTGAGGGCGAGGTCTGGCAAGCTTTCCCATTGCTTGTGCAGCTAGGACCACCCTCCCCGTTAAGGCATCGGCTTGCAGAGTTAACAGGAGCTGAGTGGCAAGACTCCCTGCCCCCAGTGACTGATCTGCCTTTTCATGTCCAATGAGCCAGCAGCAGTGCCCTGGAGTACTGCAGACCCACTAAAAGGCCAATTCTCTTCTCACTCCTTCCTCAAAAACATATTTTCCTCAATAAGATGAAGGATGTTGGTGTCGGAAAATTCTGGGCACCCAGTGCAGGTCACTCCCTCTACACTGTGTATCCACACTCCCAGGTAAGGGTTAGAGACAGAGTAAAGCGCCCTCTACACTAACCGTCCACATTTCTAGGTCAGCTCTAAGTTTGTCTGCCCTCAGACATATGTCATATGTCAGACACCCGTCTCACCAAAAATTAAATTCTGAGTTCAGAATAATTTTAGCATTTTTTCAAATATTACTGACAATCACCAATCCCCATTGCACTGAGCTAAATGAAGCTCCATCGGTCAGTCAAAATGGTGTTTGCAACCTCAACATCCTGAATCAAAACAAACGCTGCACAGAAGACAGGCAGCCAAGCTCCGCACTGCGCCTGTGGGAATCTCACAGTCAACGCCATCAACTGCAACTCAGTCTGTGCAGACCTTTAAATACTGTCTTAAGATTACTGGAGCATCCCTTATCCAGGGGATATCTGTGATTTGCCTGCCTGTTACACAAGACTCTGGCAAAGCCTCCAGTCTCAACCCACTAAATAAAATTTGAATGCATTACCTTGTACAGATATTTCTCTACATAAAGGGTTATGAGGCAAATCAGGGCAATAGGTTTCCTCAGAGCAACCCGTCCTCGCTGTCGAAATCTCGTCATTCATCAATGATAAATCAGTATTTCCTCAATACACACATTCTCCTCTGCACACAGCCACCTCGCCACGGCATTGGAACACTGTGCGCAGTGTCAGCTGGTGGAATGTACAGGGCTTGGGATTCAGACTGGCTCACTGCCCGATGGCAAGCTCAATTCCCTGTTGGAAGCAGGTAGGATAAGAGTGAACCTGGTGTGCGTGAGCAGAATGGAGCCTTCATAAATCACCTGCACACAAATACCAACAAGACAGTCAGGGATTATAGGAAAGTGATGTTCTGGAAAAGCGTCTGGAATCCTGAGACACCCCAGTTCGAGGATCAAGCCATTGCAACCCTCGCACTGACCAGCTGACAGTCTCACTACAACAATGATCTGTGCAGGATCCATCTGCAATCCTTTCACTTCCTGCCCTCCTGGCTTTGAGAGCAAAGAGATCCCCAGTATCAATAGTCAAGACATTCAGACATGAAACCACCTGCTATGCCACTCTGGCACAAAGAGAATACACTCCATTGGTGCCCATTCTCTGCAAACCAGGAGCAAATCTGCTACCTTACATTGGCATGCCTCCCAGGCAGCCAGCTGGTATCTGGGTTTATAGTTCAGCGTGGTCACACAAGGTCCATGTCTGAGGCAACATTAGTCCTTCCCACGTCGTCTCTGTCCTTCCCGTTCTCCAGCATGCCCTCTTGTTTGTTGGCATCATGTGCTTTGATGGTGTTGTTGAGCTCGTGCCGGGCACGTCGTACAAAGTACAGCATCATTCCAACACTGATGAGGATCTGGGGTTGGGGAAAGAAAGGCAAGAAATCTGTTATCTAACCCGCCAAAGAATCACCTTGTCACTCTCATACGAACTAACTCAGATTAATGAAGTGAAAGGGATGAGCTCTCTCTAATGGATCACTTGGTAACATTCTTGCCTCTGGGTCAGAAGCTGGTGTTAAAAATCCTATGGCACAATTGGAAAAGAGAAGGAGTTTCTCCCAGTGTCCTGAACAGTAAATGCTTTTGTAACCAATTCCCTGGGTTAAAAAAAGTCACTCACTTCTTGGCTGCTTGTGGGACATTGCTGTGTGCAAATTGGCTGCTGCGTTCCTCTACAAATACAGTAACTGCACTTGACAGTAAATCCTTTGAAGCAATTTGAGAATGTGACGCTGTATCGATTGCAGAGATTGTTACTATATTGTCAAACGACAAAGTGCTTGACAGGAAATTGTTTGGTGGTGCATTTATACTTCACTGGCTTCTCAAATTGGAGTTGTTCAGTCCTTCAACCAGAACACTGACTGACATGCTCTACAATCGAAATGTGTCTGAGCAAGGGAAAGGGGTTAGGGGGAGGCGGCCAGAGGCACGGTTGAAGAGGTAGGTTTGCAGGTGGGACTGAGGTCTCTGAGGGACACAGTATAACAATGGAAATTTTCTGCACAGATAGACATTGTGTCTGGGCTACTCTGACATGCAGGATTTTGGATAATTGAGCTGGAATTCAGGTGCTTGAGCAATCAGGATTGGTCCTCTGAATCCTGTAATTAACCTAGAACTCGCTTTCCACTCTGTCAACGATGCACGCTGTATTCTGAATATACTGACATGGTTCTGTTTTTCATAGCCATGCCACAGGGTCAGTACCACTTTGTAATCACACACAGCACTAGTTAACTCTCCTGGGCACCTTCTTATCACGGTCAACTTGAATCTCTACCATAGCTCTTCCTGCCCCATCTCTTCTGATTTCTCTGCTCTCCTCCCATGACATCACCCTCCGTATAAACTTCCACACCCACAAACTGCGGCCACCCCCTCCATCTTGTCATGACATCATCAACATCTCTGAGCTCGCCATCACTGACGAGGCTATCTCCAACCGCTTCCTCACACATCTCCTCTCTGTCCTCTCACATCCTCCTCTCCTCTGCCAAACTCTGGAAAAGCCTTCCACCTCAGTCCCTCTCAAACATCCTCTCTTGTCCTCCAACCTTCTCTCCCTCTGGTCCTCAAACTGCAGTGACCATCAATGACAACAACAACAAAAAATTTAATTTATTTAGCACCTTTCACGTCAGGAGGTCATTCCAAGGCACTAAAGGGTTTGCAAGCTGCTGAATGGCTGTGTCTCCTTCACATTTAACACACTTGCCTTCCCGAAATACAAAACTATCTCCCAACCCCAACACCCTCTCCACCGGTACTATCACCACTTCTTCTCGCTCAAATGCAGATTCCATGTGCTCAATCGCAGATGGCATAAAACCAGCCTAGCAGGCAACCACCAAATCTGGCTCAACCACCTCCAAAGCACCACCTCTTTACAACAAAAATAATAATAATAATCCTTTAATTTGATATAGACTCTTATTATGTCATTGAGATGTCTCAAAGCGCCTCATAGAATATACTGTAAAGTGAATTGACTATGCATTCCGTGGGCAAAATACACAGTCAATCCATCTCCAAAGCAATTCCAAGTTCCCTTTTCCCTTTACAAAGCACCTTCTCATTTCCCTCCCCACCCCCATCCTTACCTCTAATTCCAAATGCGAGGTGTCCCGAAGGGACAAAATCTGCCTGTCTCATGCATAAATCCCCTCTCGCTCTTCGCCTCTCTGCCTCCTGCCCAGAAACAGCAAGCCTTCAGTGAGGGACTTGACAGCACCCCACTCATCCAGGCTGCAGATTGCTGCTGACTTGGAGGAGAGTACTTGTTGTAACAATGCTGTCTAAAACCCAGCAATTTCAAACTGCATCCCTTAATGAAGGACCCACCAACTGACAGGAACTCCCTCCCATATAATCTTCTATTGAATGAAGAATTCTGTTTGGATTCTCAGTTCATTATAGAATCCACTGAGGAAAGAAAGTGATGGAGACAGGTAAATAAATTGCATTTGAGAAGCTCTGTATAAATCAAGCCCATGGACTAAGTAAGAGAGTTATTCTAAGCTTGGCAGGTGGTCACCTGGACTCTTCGGCAAAATCTTGAGCACTTTATCTTCAAAGTCAATTCACTTTACAGTAAATTCTATGAAACGTTTTGAGACGTCTCAACGACTTAATAAGGCGCTATATCAAATGCAAGGATTAGTATTATTAAAGGACACTGATAGCCTGGTAGCTGGGATTGGTTATTTGAATTGCTGTTTGTTGGCAATCTTACCTGCAATGCAAACACAAGGTAGCCTTCCACCCCCTGGTGATTGACGACATCTTCCAGTGACCTGACTGTGCTGCCCATGTAGGAGTTGAGAATCTGAGAGGGCAGCAGGCCGATAGTGGAGGTGGTTAAGTACTGGAATGTCTCCAACTTGCTGATCTGAAATAAAACAGTCACATGCATTTTGTTGTTGGTGGTGTATCTAAGAGAAATCTTGATGCATACATGAGGGAGAAGGGAAGAGAGGGGCATAGGTGAGGGGAATTGTGGGGGGCTGGGACTTGGCATGGAACAGTTAGGCCGAATTATCTGTTTCCATATTGT
Organism: Callorhinchus milii; assembly: GCF_018977255.1. Lineage (NCBI taxonomy): Eukaryota > Metazoa > Chordata > Chondrichthyes > Chimaeriformes > Callorhinchidae > Callorhinchus > Callorhinchus milii. The sequence goes on along the minus strand of NW_024704755.1, from coordinate 17,334,579 downwards.
ATCACTCTATGTAACTGTGAAAGAATTAACATTACCTGCAGAACTAATCTTAGTTCTATCCTGTTCAAATCGCTTCACCCCTGGCACCTCCCTACCTCTCTGACATCCTCACTCACCAATTCACCACCCGGTGCCTCTGCTCAAGAGGTCTCCTGGTCTCCTGCTCGTCCCTCGCACCCTCCGCCTCACCATTGGAGTTTGCTCTTTCAGCCACTACACCCCATAACTCTGGAATACTCTCCCTCAATCCCTCCGCCTTGCTCCCCCTCTCCCGCTTTTCAAGTTCTGCCTGAAAATCTTCCTCTTGGACCATGCTTACATCCACCCCACCCCTCCCCAGAGTCAGGCTCCGACACTGTTAAGTGCTCTGAGATGCTATTCTGTGGAGGGTGCTATATAAGTGCAAGTTGTTATTGTTGTTGTATCTGAGGTCCCAAGATCCTTTGTGGTTCTTAATTTGCTCCACTTCTAGTAACTGAACCTCACAAAGCACTTTACATTTGCCAGACCCAGTGTGCAATCTCTTCTCCAGGGGTGGACACAGCCTGTTTGCCAACAGCTAATCATACAGAGTGACTAAAGTCATGGTACCATTACAATGTCTAATAAGTGTTAAAGAAATCATGATTTTTTGTTTTTAAATAATAATTATCGCAACTTTTTGGTCACCCATGTGCACACCGAGCATGAAGTAGGTGGGGGCTTACTGAGCAGAGGGCATGGCAGAGTCGATGGGGTTGCAGGAAGTGGCAGAGGTAGAATGGGGCAAAGCCAGGGAAGGAGTGTGAATTACTTTTGTGATTTAAAGCATCAATTTTCCTTGGTTGACCTCACCCTTTACCTAGTCCTGATCAACCTACTGTTGAGTAGGGAAGAACACTCAATGGAGGAAGGAACATTCATGTGAGCAGCAGAAAGCTGACCAGTCTGCATCGTTTGCATCGTTACTTTCTCTCTTTCTGTGTCTGAATCGGAAACTCATTTCCCAGTCCTGTTACTCTGACATGTAGCCCACAGCATTTGGCTGTATGCTTCCAACACTTTGATCAAATATTCTTGGGAATAGAGCAAAGCAGACTGTCAGAGATGAAAGACCAATTGAGGGACAAAGAAACCAGGTCCAAGAGCTGTGTTTGCCACACAGGAAAACACACACATCACGGGCAGCCGTTCTCAGGCAAGACATCGATTTTAACACAATTATTCCTTTGAAGCAGTCATGGTCGATCTTACTGTAACTCCACATAAACTTGGCTTTAAGGCTCTCCTTTTTAAGTGCTCAGAATTGAAAAGGCATTTCACGGAAGTTAACTTTAATTTCTGCAATCTTTCTATACCCCCTTTGAAGATTGGAAGCCAACTTGATCTCATCTTCCAACCTTATCATCAAGAGGTTTCTCAATGAAGCAACGGAGAAGGGGAGAGGAAAGTGGAAGCAATATAATCAGAATGGCACCATACACTAGTTGTTTCACTGGGCTGTCATGCCAACAATTGGAGGGCAGTAGGGGAGATGGCATTGTCACACAGAGAAGTAGGCAGGGAATTAGCTGTCAGGGCAGTTAACCTGTGTCAGATTACGTGGGATTTGCCAATTTAGCCGACAATTAGAGTAGATCAGTTTCCTCTTGATTTAGCCTTCATAGTAATTCTCACATGCAGAATATAAGCCAAGTCAACACTTAGAATATTGCTTACCTACAAGTGGGGAAAATGCGTGTACTTCTTAATGTAAGGTAGCAAATCATATTGCAGTACACTGTGCAAGATTTTTCCCCCTGCAGTACAGTTACAGGTCAAGATGCCAGCATATGCTGCTGAATGCTCACATTTTTCGACATAAAGCATTACTTTGGGCAATTCAGTCAAGACAGTTGACAATTGATGGCTATGTATTCCTGCAATGGCACATTACATTAAGAAGAATATGATAAATGAGGATGACGTGCCTCTCCAGCATCTCTTTATTACTCACACCTCAGCTCTCCACCAGGCGCACTTCTTAGGAAACATGAATTTAATAAACCAGCAGCGGCAGAGAAAGTTTTTCTTTTCACAGAATACACTGTAAAGTGAATTGACTGCATATTTTGTGGGTGAAACGTGGCAGTCAATGGCACGCAGCAGTATCCCACAAATAGTCGTGGATTAAAATGTAGTGACTGTATATGTGTAGATAATCATGTTAGCCAATTTCCATGCACCAATGTCTCTATACAGCCACAAGGACCATCCTTGTTGCACTGCCTCAAGGGCCTGGCAGCCCTTATACATTAAGCGCTCCGAGACGCCATCCTGCATGAAGAGAACTATATAAATGTCAGTTGTTGTTATATAGCAGCAATCAGAATCTGTATACAGTTTTGTATACAGTACTCTAGGTGCTGCCTGACCATGCTGGCCTGGATGAAGAAGGCCCTTCAGATAATCCGATCTCATTCCCACAGTACACCCATCCTACCCCATCACTGCATCAAGATGCTTTTTAAATGAGTTCAGTGTCCTGGGCTCAACCACCCTTCCTGGCAACCTCGTTCCAGTTGTTGATTACCCTCTGTGAAGCGCTTTGAGACGTCCCAATTACGTGATAAGGCATTATATCAAATGCAAGGGATTTTATTATTATTATTATTATTATTATTATTATGCTGATGCACAGCGGTAGATGAATGAGCTTTGAGCAGCGATTAGGAAAGCTAGGGCTCTTCAATCTTGAAAAGAATTGTCTCATAGGGGACCTTATACTAATATACAAAATATTATATGGGACTGAGAAAGAACAATACAAACGCGAGGATTATTACGCATGGAGTCCTGTAGCTCAGTGGTTAGAGCACTCGCTTTGCAAGTGAGAGACCTGAGTTCAATTCTAGGCAGAGGGCGAAACCTTGGGCAAGTTTCCTTACTCCACACAGAGCCTAATAATAATCCTCCAAAACCAAAAACAATAATAAATTGGTCATTTTCAATCTACGACTGTTTGTGGGACATTGCTGTGCGCAATTGGCTGCCGCGTTCGCCCACAAATATACAGTCAATTCACTTTACAGTGTGTTCTGTAAAGCGCTTTGGGATGTCTTCCCGACGTGAAAAGCGCTATATCAAATGCAAGAATTATTATTATTATTATTACATTTGTCAAGACATAGAACAATAGGACATAGGTTTAGAATTGCAAAGGGCAATTTCAGGGCAGACACCAGGAAGTTTTTCTTTACCCAGAGGGGTATTAACTGGAACCAAGAAATAGTGGTTGCAGCTACTGTAACATTTAAAAAAAACAGTTCGATGTTGTAATGGGAGGAGGGGGGAGGTTCTGGAAAGTTGAGATCAGATGGGCTGAGTTTTTTTTAGCTACACCCAAACCTCCTCTCCTTTTAATGGTGATAATGCTCAATGAATGCCCTCCTAGAATTATAGATTACAGCACAGGAGGCCATTTGGCCCATTGTGCCTGTGCCAAATCTTTGGAAGAACTACCAAACTAGTCCCACTCCCCTCTATGCATAATCCTCTTGTTGCGTTCTGTGAAAATAATCTTTCCGTATCAAAGCCATTATTCATTCCAAAACCCTCTAATAGATTTTCCCATTTAACATACTCTATTCCAGAAAAACAGTCCAAACATTTCAGATCTCACCACCTCACCACAACAGATATGAAGGCAGACTGACTCTTCCAAAAACACATTCTCAGTGCCAGATCACAGCCCTGGAGAAATCTCAGGGAAAGCATTCTGCTGCTACAAGTCTGCCAGCGAGCTGCTAACACTGATTGTACGCCATATCAACAACACTATGATCATTAACACAGGGCAAAATTCTGAGAATAACAATTGAAACCAAAAGGGAACTTTGGCTCAAGTTCTTCTACGTTTCACCCACAAAATATACAGTCAATTCACTTTACAGTATATTCTGTGAAGCGCTTTGAAACGTCTCGAAGACGTGATAAGGCACTATATCAAATGCAAGGATTATTATTATTATCTGGTAGCCTGTCTCAGTCGCTCATGCTCTCGCTTCAGAGTTAGAGGGTTGTACGCTCGGGACACTACCCCGCATGAAGGGCGCTATATAAATCAAGTTGATGCTGTTGTGAGTTCAAACTGGGAATTTTGGAGTTCATAGCATGGGCTGATAATCTAATGGATTGCTGGGGAGCACTGTATTGTACTTCAACAACAACTATAAAATTACATTTGTAAAGCGTCTTTCACGTTGGGAGGACAACCCAAGGCACTGGTGAGATATTAAACTGAGGTCCTGTCTACCTCGTCAGTTTGACTTTAAATCCTGTAACACAATTCCAAAAGAGAAAGTGAGTTTCTTCCAGTGTCCCAATTATCCCCAATATTAAAAAAGTGATTGTTCGCTTTGTGGCTCTTTGACGATCATTGCTATGTTGAAATTGGCTAACACGATCACCTACAAATATACAATCGCTACACTTTACAGACAACTCTTCAAGGTACTTTGAGATGTTTTGAAGTGATAAGGAGCTGTATTAAATGTAAGAATTATCAGAGTGGTCAATTGTGCGAGTTGTATAAACCATATGCCCAAATGGAATTAAAGGAGCCTAATCATTTTAGCTTGTTGTTCAATATCTCAGGAGGAATACGAAGGTTGGAGATATAAAAGCACTAATGTGCATTGAACAAATTGCCTGCAAGCTCCTCTGATAATTAAATGCTTAATTCCAACTGTGACTCCACAGAGACAACTCTCTCACACCCTGTCTCAAGAATACCCCAGCTTCATGCCCATTGATCTAATTCCAATGTCTTCGTGATTAATGAGTATCTCAAACTGTTATTTCAAACTATTGTGCAGTCCTGTAGCTTAGTGGTTAGAGCACTCTCATTGCAAGGAGAGGACTGGGTTTGATTCCCGGGCAGGGCGAAATGTTGGATAATTTTCCTTAACTATACGCCTCTGTTTACCTAGCAGTAAGTAGGAACCCAGCTGTCAGTCGACTGACTGATTGGTTTCCAGGGGTAATAATTCCTTCAAAAAATATATATATGGTCACTCAATCCACTCAATACACTGCTGTGCGCAATTCGCTGCCGCATTTCACCTACAAAATATAGTCAATTCACTTTACAGTGTATCCTGCAAAGCGCTTTGAGATGTCTCGAATATGTGATAACACACTATATCAAATGCAAGGATTATTATTATTATTATAAACTATTATACCAATCCACAGGAGACCTGACCGGAAGCCTATATTGTCTTAAAATTTAAGAACATTTTAAATCCAGTCTTAATTTGAAAGCTGAAAGCCCAGTTGTTAGAGAAACAGTTTCCAGTGGGCAGTACTCTCCAATTCCTGTGGGCTCTCCAGACTAGGCTGACACTACTGTACAGTTCAGTACACTGTATTGTTGGAGTTGTCATCCATCGGATGAGAAGTTAGTGACATCCCTACACTTTACTGTAAATCCAGATGTGAAAGCAGCTGTATCAAAAGCAATGATTATTACCTGTATTCTGTCAATCCAGTCTAGTCTTTATGGGTGTTAATGTCCTAATGACCCCACTCTCTTGCTCACTCACATGTTTTAATATCCCTTCTCTTCCAAACCTCTATCCAATTTCCTTTAAAATAATTGATGGTTTCCATGTCGACTACAACCTATGGCAGAGAATCCCACATTCTCATCATCCTGTCTAAAGAATTTGGGTTTTGACATCTAAATGAACATTTTTACTATAAAAATGAATGGTTTGATTTTTTTTGGTCACCCACTGCCTTGATTAACAGTATCCATACCATAGTTCCAGAGATATTTGTTGGAATGGAATGTGCACTCTCTCCCTGGAGGAACCATCCTGCTTACCCATCTCCAACAACAACTTGCACTTATATAGCGCCGTTCACGCATGGTAGCATCTCAGATCTTCTAGGGAGTAATAGGCGCAGGTTGGCAAGAGCCAAGTGTCAGTTGGAGTAACTGCTGGAGTATAAAACTACATGGCATGTCATTGAGAGCACTGCCTTGCAAGTTTTTTCGCTCCTTGTCCAGCTAGGACCACCGACCTATACTGTGGATCCACCCGGCTCAGGAACTGGACTACCAAGATCACCACGGGGTGGGGGGGGATGTTGATTCCGATATTCTGTTAACGAATACTACACCTTGGAGCCAGTTCAATTCAAGGAGACCCTGCTTACCTTTCTCCCACCCACCCAGGAGAAGACACTAGTTGATCAATCGTGAAAGACTCCCAGTGGCTCTTATTGCGAGCTTTCCTCACTACCAGACAGACGACTGTGGGGCTCTTTTGGGCTGAGTTGGCTCCAAGGTAATGTTCTTGGCAATGCAAGATCAGAATCGAGTCAATCCTCTGTAGCGGTCTCAATACTCCAGGGCATTGATGACAGAAGAGCGAATCTTAGTTCATCAGTAAGACTGGAAGCAGGGAATCTGGCTTTCAACATGTCAAACACCTAGCTGACCAAAAACTTATTAAAGGACATGGGGCATCACATCCTCACACTCAGGTTATACAGCAGCCCTGAGTTTGGCAAGTAGTTCAATTAAAGAAAATTAATCAGTGCAGCTATGGAATATCTCTACACATGAATTGATTGTGTGGTTCCCCTGTTGCTGTTAAATTCCTGATTTTCAAGCTCTCATGAATGATTTCCTGCAGCTTTTTTTCTCACTCTGTGGTAAACACTCAAGAACAACTGATTGCATTGAATCTTGAAATGCTTCCTGAATAAGAGGGTTAATCATTTCTAAATTTAGATCATTAATGGGAGTCGCTCCCAGCTCTCCTTGCACAGAGCGAGAGGAAACACACGCACACACAAACAGACACACAGAGACACACACAAACAGACACACACAGAGAGACACACACAAACAAACAATAGAGACAGACCCACACACAAACAGACAGACACAGAGACACACAAACAGACACACAGACAAACACACAACAGAGACAGATGCACACACAAACAGACACACACACACAGAGACACACACAAACACACAACAGAGACAGATGCACACACAAACAGACACACACACACAGAGACACACACAAACACACAACAGAGACAGATGCACACACAAACAGACAGATACAGACATACACCTCTACCCAACATCTGCCCATCTCCTGCTCAAGGTGAAGTAGGGGAACCTTAGTGTTGGGAATTGAATACTTCCCATTTGTTTCCATTCAGCTCAGTTGCAATATGGAGCAGATACAGAGTGAACTCCCTTTACTCTGCTCCAATAACACAACTCACTCCCAACCTGAAAAGAACACCTGTACAGCATCAGACTGACATGTGGTGTCCTGTAGCTCAGTGGCCAGAGCACTCACCTTGCAAGCAAGAGGACCTGAGTTCAATTCCCAGACAGGGCAAAATATTGGTTAAGTTTCCTTACTCCACACGCCTCTGTTTACCAGCAGTAAGTAGGAACCAGGTTGTTAGTCGATTGGCAGATCGCTTTGCAGGGGGTAATAATCACTTTAAAAAAATGTGCTCACTCAATCCAAGACTGTTTGTGGGACACTGCTATTGTCTTCCACGTTTCACCCACAAAATATACAGTCAATTCACTTTACAGTATATTCTGTGAAGCACTTTGAGATGTTTCAAAGACGTGATAAGGTGCTATATCAAATGCAAGGATTATTATTATTTCCACTTCACACTCCAGACACATAAGCCTGTTTTTAGTCAGTGCAATATTGCGGAAAATTCTCAAATTCATTCTTAAATTGGAAGCTGGTTTCTTTTTAAGAACTGTGAAAACTATCTTCCAAACCATGACTGAATTGAATAATTTTCCACAATTCTGGGCTAGCTTCCAATTTATATCAGATAGAAGATTCAAAAGGGAATTGAATTAGTAGTTGAAAAGAATAATGGGGTATATGGGGTACGAACAGGGACGTGGTATTGATTGGATGGCTCTTTCAAAGAGCCGGTACAGCACGATGGGCCGAATGGCCTCCTTCTGTGCTGTAAGATGCTATGTCAGCCTGGCTCAGTCCCCTCTGGGCAGAAGGTTGTGTGCTCTGGGATGCTACCCCACGTGAAGGGCACTATATAAATAACAAGTTGTTGTTCTTATTGTTGTGGGTTCAAGCCATACATTAAGACTTTGAGCTCACAATCTGAGTTAACACTCTGCTGCAGTGTAATCCTGGATGAGATGTTAAACTGTGGTCCCTTCTGCCTGTTCAGGCTGCCGATAAAAGATCCCATGGCACTATTTCAAAAGAGAAGGGGTTTCTTCTGGTGTCCTGGCCAGTAAGTCGCAGATAAATTAAACTATCATTTCACGGTTGTTTCTGGGACATTGCTATGCACAAACTGGCTGCATTATTATAATAATAATCCTTACATTTGGTACAGCGGCTTTCACATCAGGAGGATGTGCAAAGCGCTTCACATGATTTACTGTAAAGTGCAGTGACTGTGTGTTTTGTGGGCAATCGCCTACAAATACACACTTACTATACTTGACAGCAATTGCCTGTGAAGCGCTTTCAGATGTTTTGACATTATAGGCCAAATATCAAATGCAAGGATAATTATTATTATGAGATAAAAAGGATGCACAGACTTCACTGAGGTGGAAGTTCAGGCCTGTGTCATCTGTTTTTATCTTTCAATTAGTGCAGATTTAAGACTTCGCTTCCCACTTACAAAGCTAGGTTTGCACTCCCCAAACACACTGGGCTATGGAAAATAACCAATTGATACACAGTCAACATATTCCTGTGTGGGTTGTGCGGTTAAATTATTTAGAATGTTACAAGAGAAGGCAAGAGTGATAAACAGAATCATCTTCAGCTCTCAGAGTAACATTATCACAGATTAAAAATGAAAGGCCAGGTCATGCAAGCAATCGCGCAGAGTCCTAAATATCCCTGACATATTTATATCATATATATATATTTATGATATATATGAGGAATGTTCTCAGGCTCTTATCTCAGTAACACAGTATTTAAATGTCAGATTTCTGATAATAATAATAAAATAATAAAATAACGTTTTAGCCTGTGTGATTGTTAATGTTTAATGTAGAGGTATTCCTCTCTGGTACCAGCCTCACCTGACTTCAGATAACAAGTTCAGAGGAGCAGAGCTGTGATAAGGGTGTAAAGATGAAACACACCAAACTGTGAGTTATGGTCTTTCTCAGGCTTTGTCTCTAAGAGGGCTGAGGGAGCCACGAGGCAGCTGTTAAGAGGGAGATACTCCCTGTGAGACAAAATCAAGGTGCGCTCAGCAATCTGACATTTAAATCCTGCATTACTGAGTAAGTGTTTACCATGAATTTCTGAGATGGAAACGTACAAATATTCATAGAATAACAAAAGGATTGGATTATGTCTTTGCACAACTGCTCTGTTCAGCTTAGTTTTCGAGATTTCCATTCATCATGGGGTTGTAAAGGCTGTGAGACCTGTTTGGTAGGAAAGAGAGAAGGCAGATTTTGAAGGACCCCCCCCACCACAGTTTGTTTTGTCCAGTCAAGTGTCTGACACATGAGCAAACTCATCACCATGTGCAAGAGTATCCAAACTAAGCTCCATGTTTGCAATGGAATTTGCACTCAGAGATTCTGGAAGTTATTAGGTGTAAGTTGGTGATCCCAAAGTGTGCCTTGGGGTAACAATTTTAAGCACGATAATGGATTGCCACATGTATCAGATATCTATCTGACCAAAAAAACAGAGAAGTCTAGTGGGAGGGTTTTGATGGCTTTTGATGTGAGATAGCAGCGTGGGTGAGCTATGAGACCAAGATGTAAGACATTTTCGCTTCAGCTAAGCCATGGTACTGCACTGCAGACTGGGGATAATGCCAAAGGCATGAGAATAAAGCACAGTATTTTACATGAAAGCCGACAAATTCCTCTATAATTCACATCGAAAAATGTGTGTTCTGTGTACTTTTACTTTATCTTGGAGATCCTACGCCTTGATTAGGACGACCATTATATTAATGGCAAATCCGGGTTCACACTCACTTAAAATAAGCCAGTAAATTTAAAACCAGCTTCAGAAACGTCCTTTTTCACACCCTGAAGGTATGTTTCTATTCAAACATTCAAATACAGTTAAGGTTAATGATTATAACAAGGTTAATGTCTGCGTGGCGCAATAAACAGAAACATGTTCTACTCCACCCTAAATGTCAATAGGCACTAAACAGTCAAATATTAAACCTATTACTAAATGGGCTCAGAGAAAAAAGTCACTTTTACCATTAACCTCTCTGGCTCATTCCTCAGTTTCAACATTGTTTTTAGGATCTCATTGGGACCCATTAGAGTTAGCGAGTAGCTAATCACTTGCGACCATTAATGGGTCAGGACAACGACCTAAAGTGTGATATTGTAAACAGGTCACATTCCTATTCCATCAGCAAGGTGATATCCTTCACAAATTGGAAGTCCCAAAACACCACCTAGTCTTAGCTCGTGAGATCGATTTTATGGGGAATTGCGGAAAAATCTGCAATTTGCAAACTGGTTTTTTGTAGTTCTTCAAAAGAAACTGGTTTCAAAATAAACCCAAATTGAAGAATCCTAATTAATTGACTGAACTCGTAGCCAGGATCACCATCCAAGTGAATGGGGTTATGTATCAAGTCTCTGTGCTCCTGTATCTTATCCAAGATTATGAGAGGACTAGAGGGACCTGTCCGGATAATGGAGCAATATTCAAACCTAGAATGGACTTGGATTTGATACACAGAATACAGTATGATTAGTTTTTAAATTTATAACCAGTCAGATAGTCCTTTCTGGTTCTCTATATTCCCATTTGTGTCAAACACCCAGCTGACCTACATGAAGGGCACTATATAAATACGAGTTGTTGTTGTGAAGGCTACTGAATAAGTGGTGGATATGTACACTGCAAAGCCAACAAGAACGTTAACATACATGTCATGGGTGAGCAATAATAATAACCAAATAATCCTTGCATTTGAATTTATCACATTGTCATGCCATTTCAAAGCGTTTCACAGGTTACATGGTGAAGTTGGTTTTGGCTGTATGTTGCAGGCAAAACGCGGCAGCCAGTTTGCACAGAGCAATGTCCTACAAACAGCCATGGAGTGAGCGAGTGCGTGAGGAGAGTAGGATTGACCATCGAGTAGAAAAGTGTCCATCTGACCGGTTACAAATTAAAAAATAATCCTACTCTACTCCGTCTATAATAATAATACTTGTATTTGACCTCATCATGTGGCCAAGGCATCTCAAAGTGCTTCACAGCTATACAGTAAAGTGGTTTTGACTGAATTTTTATAAATGTAATTTGTATTGTATATTGTATTTGTGGGCAAAACATGGCAGCCAGTTGTGCACACAGCAATGGCCCACAATTTTTTTTGTTCAGCCGGGTGTCTGACACATGCGGACACCCATCACCGTGCTTAAGAGTATCCAAACCAAACTGAGATTTCAATGCATCCCACGTCCACATGGAAATCCCAGAGACAGATTGCTGGAATGGAATGCTCTCTCTCTCTCTCTCTCCTTTGAGGGGATGCATCCTGCTTACCTGATTCTGGAAAGTATTACACCAGGTTGACAAGACCCAAGGCTTGGGGACCCCAGAGTGTGCGTTGGGGTAACTGCTGGAACCAGCTAAAACCACTGAGAGCGCTGTCTGGCAAACTTTCCCGCTGCTTGTCCAGCTAGGACCACCCACAGTTAGGGCTTTGGCTGTAGGGTTAACAGGAGCTGAGGGGAGAATTCCCTGTCCCCAGTGACTGGTCGGCCCTTCCAGGTCCTGCTGATGAGCCGGGCTGTGCTGTCATCAGCAGTGAGTGCCCTGGAATATTGCAGCCTCTCCTGGCTCAGGAAGCGGACTAGAGACCGTCACAGAGAGGAGGGCTCAATTCCAACATTCCATTGCCAGGCACGTCACCTTGGAGCCAGTTCAGCTACAAGGAAACCCCTCTTACATGTCCCACACACAGCTATGGAGTTAGTGACCAATTTTACTTCCTTCTCTTTTCGAATAGTGCCATGGGATCTCTAACATCTACCTGAACAGGCAGATGGAATCGGTTTAACATATCATCCAAAGGCTGGTACCTTTGACAACGCAACACTCCTCCAGGAATGTATTGGAGCATCAACTTAGACTGTGTGCTTCAAGTCCCGACGTGGGGCTTGAGCTCACAAACTTCTGGCTCAGTGGTTGCAGTCTCGGAGGCGAGCCAGGCTGACATAGCACACAAAAAACAAGTTAACTGCTTTTCAATTGTGTTCTAATTTGATGGTATAGTGGAATGTCATAAGTCTTCCTTCTCCCTGTCCGTGCTCATCCACATGCTCATCGCAATCCTAAAATAAGGAAATACCATGCTCAGCTTTTTACTGCAGACTGTAACAGCATCAAATGTCCTGCAGCTCAGTGGTTAGAGCACTACACTCACGAGCGAGAGGTTCTGGGTTCAATCCTCAGGCAGGGCGAAACATTGGGCAAGTTTCCTTCCTCCACACGCCTCTGTTTACCTAGTAGTGTGGTAAGTTGTTAGTTGAATGGCGGATCGCTTTTCCGGGGTTAATAATCCTTTCAAAAAAAAAACAATTTTCATCTACCTGATCCTTCTGGTCACTCAATCCACGACTGTTTGTGGGACACTGCTGTGCGCAATTGGCTGCCGCATTTCGTCCACAAAATATACACTTCCCGGTATATCCTGTGAGGTGCTTTTAGATGTCTCGAAGATGTGATAAGGCGCTATATCAAATGCAAGGATTATTTTAATATTATTTATTTATTTTTGAAGGGATTATTATTATCCCCGGAAAAGTGATCTGCCGATCGACTAACAACTGGGTTCTTACTTACTGCTAGGTTTCCTTCAGTATAATTCTATGATTCTATAAACAGGGTAGAGTAAGGAAACTTGCACGCTGATATTGATATCCCAGAGATGGGGCAGGTGTCAGACTGGCTCCGTCAGTACCATTCTTGCCTCGAAGTCAGAGGTCTGTTGGACACCAGCTGCTTCGGGGCCTGACATGCTTAAACCACATCCACACATCAAAGACAGTCAGTCACTGTGAGACCACATCAGCCCCAGAGTGCAGAGTAACAGACGAAGCCTTCCCTCCCTGGAGTCATTTCCCCCTTTTGACTGCAATAATTTGTTTTTAAATGTATTTAAATGGTAGTGAATATTACCCAGACAAACGTGGCAGCTCATCTACCTGATCCTTCTGGTCCCGAATCCCATATAGCAGCCACAGGAAAGCTTTCTGAATAAAAGCAACGTTACCAGCTTCTTCCCCTGCCGTTACAACCTTCTTCAATCTCATGCGAACCACAGCCTATCAAACCCAAACCACAACCCTACCAAACCCATTCCTCACGTGAAGCCAGCCTATTCCTTCCCTACCACACCACAGACCTCGTGGATACACGCCCTTCAGCAGCCCAAGAACCATCCTCAATATAAAAATAATCCTTGTACAATACAAATTGACATTTATACAGCACGTTTCGCATCAGGAGGGTGTCCCAAGGCAATGGATAGCCCATGGGGCAGAGGGGATAGGGGTTGAGGTGGACTTTGAAGGAGGCAAAGGAAGGTGATCATGGTGTTCCAGAGAGAGATGACAGATACGCTGAAAGCTTGACCACCAGCAGTGGGACAGGGGGAGTGAAGCAGGCCAGAGCCCCCTCAGCAGAGGGCTGGGTAGGGTTTGTATTCGATATGTCACCTTTCACATCAGGAGGATGTCCCAAAGCACTTCACAGGATACACTGAAAAGTAGAGTCAAACACACCAGCCAATTTGTGCACAGAAATGCCCCACAGACAGCCACAAAGTATAACTGTTTTTAAAATAATAGGCATTCGATAGAGCAGCTACAGAGAAACTATTTCCTCTGGTGGGGGAATCCAGAACAAGGGGGCATCATCTCAAAATTAAAGCTAGGCCATTTAAGAGTGAAATTTGGAACTAATTTTTCACCCAAATGCAAGTAGAAATCTGGAACTCCCTTCCCCAAAAGGCTGTGGATGTTGGATCCATTCACAACTTCAAGACTGAAGAGGATAGATATATGTTAGGTCAGGGTATCAAGGGATATGGAGCAAGGGCAGGTAATTGGAGTTGATTTACAGATCAGTCATGATCTTATAGAATGTCGGAACAGGCTTGAGGGGCTGAATGGCCTACTCCTGCTCCTAAAGTAGAATTAGACAGCACAGAAGGAGTCTATCCGGCTCTTTGAAAAATGCTATCCAATTCAATCCCACTCTCTTCCCATAGCCCTGCAAACTTTTCCTCCCAACATTTCCATCTTGTTTCTATAACTGAGACGGGAGGCTCCAGCAGTATTCTGTGGAGGTTTTACTTGACTGCCCTTTGGAGTTCAGGGAGTATCAAGACAGAACTTCTCCCAAGAGAGTAGATTAGAGACCTCAATAAGGTATGTTTTCAGTGATCCGTGGGTGGAAAATGTGGGCGACAAAGGACCAATGTTTTTCCTCATCTTTATCAGATTCCCAGCTCAGTGTCAGCCAGCACCCCACTTGATAGCTCCATACCCCACTTGATGAGCATGCAGACGGGGCCCACCCACATATGGGCCCCAAGTCACAAGGAGAACAGAGATAAACTTGCTCCTGAGCTCCTCAGCCTCTGCCCCCACCCTCTGGAACTCCATTCCACAGTCTCTTCGATACTTGCAGGGTATCAAGACCATGGAGGGCTTTGAAGGTGAGGACCAGGATCTTCAACTGCGCTGCGCTTTCCTGTCATCAGCAATGAGTGCCCTGGAATACTGTCTCAGGAACCAGACTACCAGACAATTAACTACAATTAACTGTAAATGTATCTTATCAGTATGTTTATTAAGGATTTTGCTTTCTAACAGAATAGATGAAGTGGTCGCTGAGAGTTGCTTCGGTGTACAGGAGCTGAATAAGCATTGAATTAAATGACAATTTCAGAAGCACCCCAGAGATAATCAATGTATTGCCAGTGTCAGTCCCCTTCCAAACAGCATTCCTTCAGCATCATGAGCACCCACATGTTATCTTATGGATAGCGAAAGAAAGTAAGAGGTTAAAAATGTGATACCACATTACAAGTTCATCTGTCCGCGCTCATTCAGGAAAACAGTCTTGCAAGACATGCACTGTGCAGTTTGGCAGCAATAACTTACACTTATACAGACATTTCACATGAAAGAAGCAATTTGCAGAATGAAGTTATTTAGAAATTATGTGCTGTATAGGCAAATGTGGCAGCCAATTTGTGCCAATTAATTAAAGAGCAGCCAATTAAATTTAATTTGTGGGGCAATTTAGATTGAGGAGACAGGAGAAAAAATGAACTGTTCTTTGAAATAGCAGTAGGGAGATAGAATCTCTACTTTACAGTAAATTCAGTAAAGCACTTTGAGACATTTTGACAACATAATAAGGCACTGTACTAAATCCACTGGTTATATTATAATAATACTTGCATTTGATATAGTGCTTTTTATGTCTTCGAGAGCCTCAAAGCGCTTCACAGAATACAACAACTGTATATACTCTAAAGTGAATATACTGTAACATGAATTGACTATATATTTGTGGGCAAAACACAGCAGCCAATTGTGCACAGCAGCATCCCATAAATAGTCGTGGATTGAGCGACCAAATTTTTTTTTACGTTGGCAAAAGTGGGAGTCAACCTGCTTCACAAAATCCCACAAACAACAAAGAGAAGTAAAACCGGTTAACAAGAGATTCAATAATAAATGAGTCATAGTAACACTGAAAATGTGTTGCACACAGTATGGCGTCTCCCTGCTCTGTTCTCTCCTCTCTCAGCAGGTGGGAACACGGCTGTGGGAGCAATGGGCTCCACACCCTCCCCAAGGCCTTTGTGTTTTCCACAACAACCACCACACGTTAACTGTGAGTGAGAAGCAGCGATAAAACAGATAGTGATTTATACTTCACAAAATAACATTAACATCACTTTCCCCACACTCATTGCCTGGCATTATGTTGTTATTTTGGCCAGACACAGAAAGTTGCTGCCACTCCAGGTGAGACACTGTGAGGTGAGAGCCTTGCAGCATAACCGTGTTTAAATCACTGCACCTCATGCTCAAACATACCAAACAACAAAGCTCAGCTGCCGCTTTAATGGTGTCTGAAGCAGTTAAAAGCATTTTCCCTGTATGCCTACCATTAGTTTGGTCAGACAGGTGTCTGACACATGTGCAAACCCATCGCGACGTCTAAGAGTATCCAAACCAAACTGAGAATTCCATGCATCCCACCTACACATGGAAATCCCAGAGATATTTGCACTTGACATCAAATTGATAGCTGCTTCAAACAAGGGTTGAGATCTTCACAAAGCACCTGCACATGTGGGCTTCAGGATAACACCAGGCAATTCAGTAACAGGTATTTGACATTTGGTAATAAACAAAAGGCAAAATACTGCAGATGCTGGAAATCTGAAATGACAACAGAAGTCACTGGAACACTCAGCAGGTCAGTCAGCATCTATGGAAAGAAGTCTGTAAATCTTACGAAAGGTCATCCAAGATGCTGTCTGACCTGCTGAGTGTTCCCAGAGACTTGTTTTTATTTGACATTTGGTGCTTGGCTAGCTTATATGGACTATAGGATTATATTGAGTGTTCACCAGCAGAAACACACTGACTGTACCAAGTAGCTTCCCTCTGAAATACAAACTCACTTCAATCACGTGATCACACACGTGATCACAGTTAAGCAGAAGAACAACAAGAACAAAATTACATTTGTATAGCGACTGTCACATCGGGGGGACGTCCCAAGGTATTTGACAATCAGAGTTTCGGACCCGAGATGGGGGTTGGGATCGGGTAAGGTGGAGGGCGGAGAGGGGGGAAGGAGGGTGGAGCGCATTGGGGGGAAGGAGTGATCGAAGGCACAGTCGAAGAGACGGGTCTTGAAGGAGGCAAGTGAGGGGGTGAGGGAGTGGGCGAGGTGGAGGGACTGTGGGATGGAGTTCCAGAGGGTGGGGGCAGAGTGGCTGAAGGCCCATGCATCAATGGTGGGGCGAGCGAGGCAGGGGATGTGAAGCAGGCTGGAGCTCACTGAGCAGACGGAGCGAGAAGGATGGTAGAGTCCTGTAGCTCAGTGGTTAGAGCACTCGCTTTGCAAGTGAGAGACCTGAGTTCAATTCCAGGCAGAGGGAGAAACCTTGGGCAAGTTTCCTTACTCCACACAGAGCCTAATAATAATCCCTCCAAAAAAACAAAAAACAATAATAAAATTGGTCATTTTCAATCTACGACTGTTTGTGGGACATTGCTGTGCGCAATTGGCTGCCGCGTTCGCCCACAAATATACAGTCAATTCACTTTACAGTGTGTTCTGTGAAGCGCTTTGGGACGTCCTCCCGACGTGAAAAGCGCTATATCAAATGCAAGGATTATTATTATATTATTATTATTATTATAGAGGATTAGGAGGTGGCAGAGGTAGGGGGAGCAAGACCACGGGGAGCTTTGAAGGCGAGGACCAGTATCCTGAACTGTGTCCTCTGTGTGATGGGAAGCCAGTGGAGTTGGGCGACGATGGGGCTGATAGGGTCACAGAGTTTGGTATGGGAGAGGACACGGGCTGCAGAGTTCTGGATCATCTACACTATGGAGGGAGGAGTTGGGGAGGCCGACAAGCAGTGAGTGCATAGTCAAGCCTCGATGTTATGAAGGTGTGTATGAGGGTGTCGGTGGCCTGCGGTGTGAGACAGTGGTGGAGCCGGGAGATGTTGCGGAGGTGGGGAAGGCAGAGCGGGTCATGGCGCGGATGTGGGGTAGAAAGGATAGTTGAGGGTCAAACAAGACCCCAAGGTTGCGGACTGGCTCAGTGAGGGGGAGTGAGCCCCATGGATGGTGATGCTGTCAGCGCCTGAGGTGAGGAGGCGCTGACGAGAGCCAATCAGGAGCCTCGGTCTTGTTAACGTTTAACTGAAGAAAGTTCGCTCTCATCCAGGACTTGATGTCTGATAGACATTCTGTCAGGACAGCAGTGGGTTCTGGAGTCAAGGGGGGAGGCAGAGAGATAGAGTTGGGTGTCAACTGCATACATGTGGAAGTTGACCCCATGTCTGCGGATTATGTCACCAAGAGGGAGCATATAGATGTTGAAAAGGAGGGGACCAAGGACAGAGTTCTGAGGAATACCGCATGAGACGGTGCGGGGGCTGGAGGAGAAGCCGTTTGTGGAGATGAAGTGGAAGCAGTGTTAGACGTGTGATCTGAACAATTCAAGGACAGAACCACAAAGGTTGAGGTGAGAGGAGAGGCGGTGGAGGAGAATAGAGTGGACAACAGTATTGAAGAAGGCAGCAAGTTCAAGGAGGAGTTCCATTTTGGGGCTGTTTGCCTACAAATATACAGTTACTACACTTCTACTGAAATCTCTGAAGGGCTTTGAGACCTTTTCACTTTATAGCTGCTGTATCAAGTACACAGATTATTATCTCAGTTGGATTCTGCTGTAACTCTTCAAGGAATCTGTGATACTTGAAAAGTGGTGCCGCTTCCTGAACTGACTGCTGTGATGTAGTCTTGGTGTAAACGTAGCCTCGTTACCCCAGCAGAATGAACACATTGTAGGGAATTCTTCAGCTCAGCCGTAGTTTGGGAGCTATTAAAGTAACTACAGAAAAGCACTTCAAACTTAATACTGAATTCACAAAGTGTCCAAAACTCACACTCTCTAAAATGCTACGAAGAAAGTCTATCTCCAGACCCAGGTGGAAATTCTCCCCTCTTCACAATAATAAGCTTGCAGCCTTCTCAGATCGTCAAAACAGCAACAACAACGTGCACTTACACAGCGCCCTCCACGCAGGGCAGCGTCTCAGGGCTCTTAACAGTGGCGGAGCCTAACTCTGAGCCGAGGAGAGGAGGTGACCGTGAGCACGGTCGAAGAGGAAAGTTTTCAGGCGGGACTTAAGAGGGCAGAAAGGAGGCAAGATGGAGGGACTGAGGGAGAGTGTTCCAGAGCTTGGGGTGCAGTGGCTGAACCCACGACATTCGATGGTGGGGCAGAGGGTGTGAGGGATGAGCAGGAGGCCGGTGCCAGTCGAGTGGAGGTGCCGGGTGGTGGATTGGGGAGTGAGGAGGTCGGAGAGGGAGGGAGGTCCCAGGGAGTGAATGGATCTGGACAGGAGTGTGAGGACCTTGAAGTTGAGCACAGCTGTTTGGACAGACCAGGAGCTCGCTGGCTTGAACCCCGCTCAGTACTGGGGTTCGCTGGTCTCAGCCAGGGCTGCGAGGGGAGGTTAAACTGGTCCTGACCTTCCCAGGGTTAGGGAGGGGGAAATCAGCCAGGTCACTGCTCCCGGTCCCTCTGCTGGCTGTACCAGCCGGGTGAGCAGAGCCCAGTCCATGCCATGCTCTACAGTTGAACGCCAAAGCTCAGTGCCCGGGCTCACACAGCCAGGGGCCACCCAGCGGGCGGAGGGGGGGGGGGGCAGAGAGGCGTGTGCCACCAGGGAGCAAAGACAGACAGTCACCAATAATGGACGGCCAACAAACCGTACGGAAAGAGAAAGCTGATACTCACGGCGAACACGGCGTTCTGGAGCCCGAACGGGATGGGGGTCAGCCTGGCCAGGAAGACCACCTTGAGGCCGCTGGTGCCGTCCAGCACGCGGACGATGGCGCTCAGCTTGGCGCTGTCCCTCACCAGGGTGGCCATGTGGCGGCTCAGGCAGCGCTGGATGGCGTGGTGGGCCAGCAGCGTGCCCGCCAGCACCCCCAGCGCCAGCACCGCCAGCCCCCGCTGGAACCCGTACAGGTACCCGGGGGCCAGGCTGAGCGGCGTGTACCCCCAGCTCCAGGGGAAGGACAGGAAGGTGAAGGCCAGGGCGAACAGCAGGAAGCCCACCCCCGCCTCCTGCCTCTCCAGCCACCCCAGCAGCCCCCTGACCGGCCCGCGGGACCCCCGGCCCAGCAGCCAGCCCGCCATCACTGCCGTCACCAGGGCAACGGCCAGCGCCGCCCGCGGGGCCCACCCCCGCCACCCCGGCCCCGCCCCCGGGCCCGGGCCCGGGCCCGCCGCCGCCTCACCCGCGCCCGTCTCCCGGCCCATCGCGGCCGCCGCCGGGCTCCCGCGCTCCCTCCAGCCCCAGCCGTTAGAAATCCGTTAGTAGCCCAAAGACCGCCCCAAACACTCTCAAACTAGCCCAAGAAGTAGCGCCACGCCACGCGTGGCCTCCCGTGTTGGAGGGTCTCCGGGGGGTTGGGGGAAAGCGCTTCAGGAGCGGCGCACGACCTCCCCCCGCGCCGCCCCCCCCTCCCCGCGGGGCTTCATTCACACAAACTTTTCCTTTCAACAAAAAAACACACGAGGCTCCCGCCCGAAGCCGCCGCCCCGCGCGCAGCGCCGCCCAATCCCCGCGCGCGCTGGCTCGGGGGCCCGCCTCCGCCGTCTCCCCTGATTGGACAGCGTCTCCGTGACGCGATGCGCCGCCGCTGCTGATTGGGTAGCTCTCCAATCTGGGGGGCGGGGGCGCGGGTAAGGGCGGGGACGGAGAAGGCGAAGCGTCCAATCAGCAGCGTTAGTCCATGTGATAGCGTGCTCCCCCTCCCTCCCCCTCTCTCTGGATTGGCCACTCGCCGCGTCCATCACACACACCACGATTTGATCCAATCATTGACCCGCCTCGCGTATGGTCCCGCCGTCCCGCCACGCCCCCTCGCCCCCCCACCCCAGCATTGCTAGGGTTGGGCGGGTTCACGCCCAATCGGGCGGGTTTTTGCATTGCTTGTGGGACACGTCTGTGCTCAATTGGCTGCTGCGTTTCGCCAACACAGTCACTACATTTTACAGTGGTTCCTCTGAAGCGCTTTGAGACGTCTCGACGACGCGACAAGATCAAATAATAATAATAATTATAATAATAATGTCAAAAGCATTGTTATTGTTGTGGATGGTAAACGGCTCTGGGGAACAGGCGCCTCATTTAGTTGAAACCTACAAAACGTGTTTTTTTCTCATTTGAAGACATTTTCATAATAAGAGACATATCATAATATGTGTAGTTTCACTTTCACAGCAGAGCGTTTACATGTGAAGTCTGGTCAAACTGATTTGCAGCTTATTTTTGAAGAGTATGTGTTCATCACATGTCCCCGAAAGCGAACTAACCCCACACCTGTACATTATTTTTTATGAAGTCCTGTCTGTAATATTTCTTGATGAAATATGGCCAGTAATGGAATTTGACCAAACGTGAGTGATAATCGCTCACAGGGATGTTTACCGAAAACATTTTGCATTTCTGATTGTTAGGTATAAATATAGTAGTTAAATTATTTACTGTATATTACACAAAAACAACTTTAAATACTCGAGTTATGCAGATATATTTGCTATCATACAGGTACTGCATCTTTACTTTTCAGTTTCTCACGTTTGAGAAAATGAAATTGTCACTGGTGCACAAAGCACATCCTCAGGAAGGAGCTGATGACCTCCAGTTTATAGTGTATGATAATTTGTCAATGAAGGTTGTGTCTCGCTTTTGCTTTTGTTTAAAAAAAAGAACTTCTCGACAGCCACTTTCGTGCAGAAAAAGGATTTTTCAATCGTTATAAGCCCGGCAGAGTGAAACCTTAGGGAAGGTTTCCTTACTCCACACGCCTGATAATAATCCCTTAAGGCAAAAAATAATACAGTATATTCTGTGAAGCGCTTTGAGACAACTCGAAGACGTGAAAAGCGCTATATCAAATGCAAGGATTATTATTATTATTTTCTTACACATCTTCAAAATATTGGTCTAAATCAGTCACTCTGTTCCCCAGAGGGGACAACACATAATACTGGGCTACCTTCAGGTTACTGTTTAGTGACCTTTGGGCTACTTGTTGGACTAGTTTGGGAGGGGGGCTTTGGGCTGGTTTTTGGGCTCGTACTTGAGGTTCTTCGAGCTATTATGGTGGGGGGTGGGGGCTGCGGGCAAGTGTTTTGGTGGCCTTTTGGGCTAGTATTTGGTGGGCTTTAGGCTATAAACTGTATCTTAAGCCCTGGATGATGGCTGTGACTCTGCGCAACACTCTGTACCTATCATTGCTGTCTGTTGTTGTTTGGTGCTTCCTGCTGGTAACTTTCCCCAGACCAGTTAACAGCTGGATTTGACACAGATTCCCGGTTAACATCTGTACACAAGGCCAGATTAACGGAGGGACTTTAGAGTCTGAGGCTCCCAAAAAAGAGTGAGCGGGACACTGCCAGTAACTAACCCTGGAGGCCAATGCTCATTTTCAAAACTCGGACTAATCAGGTCAACTATGGATTAGCCAAGATTGAATAATTTGACATTAATGTCAATCGAGTGTGATGACTTGCTTCACCGCTGGATTTTAATGACTTCATTGAAGACGTCAGCCATGAAGAGTTGGAAGAAACCGATTTAACAGTTGTAAAGCCCTTGTTTGATTTTACCTTTACCATCATTAAGTGTATTAGTATTAATAATTCCTTAAAAAATAATAAATTGGTTACTCAATCCACGGCTGTTTGTGGGACGCTGCTGTGCGCAACTGGCTGCCGAGTTTTGCGCACAAAATATACAGTAAATTCACTTTACAGTATATATTCTGTGAAGCGCTTTGAGATGCCTCGAAGATGTGATATGGCGCTATTTCAAATGCAAGGATTATTATTAATCCACCCCTAGCTGTATGTGACACAGATTGAGCTGTCCCATTTGCCTGTAAAGAGTTCACTGTCATGACAAATCAACTTTTGAGAGATTTATTTTTATGTGAACGTGCTAAATAAAGAACATTATAATTGCTTTCACCCACTGGGTGGCTGAGAGGAAATGATCCCATGATAGAGTCATAAACTGTCAAACAAATGTGTGGTAGTTGCTGTCAAGTCAGGCGTGCAGCTAAATTGCTCTAAAGAATGAGTAAAAGGTGCTAATAGGAAAATAAGACATTCCTGTCACATTAAAACTGCACACGCTGCTTCTTAAGTATTCTCAAGCATCGTGACTTTATTAGGCAAACGTAACAGTCAAGTCCCACAAATAGTGAACGACTAATTAATCTGATGTGTTCTTCTAAACACTGAGAGCAACACTCTTACTCTTTTTTAAACAGCATTGAGGATTCTTTAACGTCTGCCTGACAAACAGACAGACAGGACCTCGATTCAACAGCCCTCAAATGGGTAACACCAGCCCTGGATTCTCACTGTGTCTCATCTTACTCCCCCAAAGTCCCAAATGAAGGGCCCATTCTCTATGTTGATAACTGTGCTGACCTGGCGGAGACCAGGTGCCCATGTGTTAGTAAATGACTGACCTTTTCCCGAGTGTGCCTCGCGTGTCTAACAGCTTTCCCCTTTCATGTAACTCTGCTCAGGAGCCAGCAATTGACTGAGGACAACAATGGTCAGCGTGGCAGAGGCTGAATGAATGTGGCAGGCGGTGTGCGTCGGCACTCTTTCGATCTGAGATGGCTTCCACTGATTATTAACTGGAACAACGACTGGCTGTTATACAGCACAAAACAGCACATGGGCTCATGGGCAGGATTTGGAAGGGCAGATCGGTCACTGGGATAGGCACTCGTCCCACTCAGCTCCTGGATGAGAGCTAACTTTCTCCAGTTGAATAATGCCCTCCTATTGGGCTACTAACAGCACCTCTCATTTCTGACGCTGACAGCATCAGTGTTCATGGATGCACTCTCCATCTCAGAGCCAGTACAGAAGGGGTGTCCTGTTCGACCTTTGATTCTCTTTTAAACCATTCATCCCTTAACCATCTAGCACTTTAATAATAATAATAATAATAATCCTTGCATTTGATATAGCGCTTTTCACGTCGGGAGGACGTCCCAAAGCGCTTCACAGAACACACTGTAAAGTGAATTGACTGTATATTTGTGGGCGAACGCAGCAGCCAATTGCGCACAGCAATGTCCCACAAACAGTCATAGATCGAAAATGACTAATTTATTATTGTTTTTGTTTTTTTTGGAGGGATTATTATTAGGCTCTGTGTGGAGTAAGTAAACTTGCCCGAGGTTTCGCCCTCTGCCTAGAATTGAACTCAGGTCTCTCACTGAGCTACAGGACTCCAAAGGACTCACATCGGAAGGACTTTGGGACGTCCTTCCAATGTGAAAGGCGCTATATAAATGTAATTTCTTTTTAACTCTGCAAGCTAAAGCCCTAACGGGGTACCATGTTCCCAACTGGACAAGCAGCGGGAGGCTTTCCAGACATTAATGGCAAGCTCTCAATGGCAAGCTCTGCTGTTTTAGCTGGTTAGATTCCAACAGTTACCCCAATACATACTCTGAGATCCCCAAGCCTTGGCTCTTTAGAAATCTCGCCTAATACTTTCCACAATTATGTAAGCAGGATGCATCTCTCCAAGGAGAGAGTGTGTATTCCATTCTAATAAGCATTTCTGGAAACTTCCACGTGCGTGTGGGCTGCAAGGAAATCTCAATTTGGTTTGGATACTTAAAGCACAGTGATGGGTTTCCGCGAGTTGGAGATACCCAATTGACCAAAACAAATTTTATCACAAGATGACAAGATTGATTTGGATGAAGAAGGCCTTTTGGCTTACGTCTTGAAGCTCTTCCCTGTAACGGTGTGGAGACCTGAGCAAGGTGATAGGAAGGGGGAGTGTATGGAGAAGCTGTACAAAAGCGCTTCTGATGAGGGAGACGTTCATCCACACCCCGCTCCTTAAATCCCAGCTCCACCTCCTTGCCCCATTACTCGCTGACATTATTAGCCTCTCCCTGTCATCTGGCACTGTTCCTTCCCCCCTCAAAACAGCCATTATCTCCCCCACCTTCAAGAAACCTTCCCTCGACCTATCACAACTATCCAGCTACCGGCCCATCTCAAACCTCCACTTCCTATCCAAGGTCCTTGAGAGAGCTGTTGACAGTGTGTTCCCATTCCCCTTAAAACTGCCATCATCACTTCCATATTGAAAACACCCTCCTTTGATGCGTCGCAGCTATCAAGCTACCGGCCCATCTCCAACCTCCCCTTCCTGTCCAATGTCCTGGAAAGAGTTGTGGCCTCCGAGCTGCGCTCTTTCCTCTCCACCCATTCATTATTCGAACCCCTCCAGTCGGGTTTCCGTGCTGCCCATAGCACAGAAACCGCCCTGGTCAAGGTCACCAATGACATCCTGACCATCTGCGACCAGGGCTCCCTCTGCCTCCTCGTCCTCCTCGACCTATCGGCCGCATTCGATATAGTCGACCACTCTATCCTCCTCCACCGCTTGTCCTCCCACCTCAACCTTCAAGGCCCTGTCCTTGAGTGGTTTAGGTCGTACCTCTCCCACCGTCTTCATTTCGTCTCTGCAAACGGCTTTTCCTCCACCCCCCGCACTGTCTCGTGCGGTGTCCCTCAGGGCTCTGTCCTCGGTCCCCTCCTCTTCACCCTCTATACAGACATGTATGCGGATGACACCCAACTCTACCTTTCCTCCTCTACCCTCAACTCCACGGCCCCCGATGTCCTGACAGCTGTCTGTCCGACATCGAGTCCTGGACGAGAGACAACTTTCTTCAGCTCAACATGCGCAAAAGTGAGGCCCTCCTGATTGGCTCACGTCAGCGCCTCCGCACCTCAGGCGCCGACACCATCAGCTCCGCACTCTCCACCTCTCAAAGCCATCAGGAACCTCGGGGTTCTGTTCGACCCTGAGCTGTCCTTTCTCCCTCATATCCGCACCACAACTGGCACCGCCTTCCATCACCTCCGGAACATCGCCAGACTACGGCATTACCTCACCCCTCACACGGCTGAAACTCTGGTCCACACCTTTATCACCTCAAGGCTGGACTATGGGAACTCTCTCCTCGCCGGCCTTCCCGGCCCTCCCTCCACACTGCAGGTCATTCAGAACTCTGCAGCTCGTGTACTGTCCCGCACCAGGCTTCGGGACCACATCACTCCCACCCTCGCCCTCGCCCTCACCCTCACCCTCGCTCGCCTCCACTGCTCCCCATCCCCCAGAGGATCGAATTCAAGATCCTCATCCTCACCTACAAGGCCATTCACGGCCTCGCTCCCTCCTACCTCTCCGACCTACTATCCCCCTACCTACCTGCCCGTACCCTCCGTTCCTCTGGCTCTGGTCTGCTCCATATCCCCCGCCCCAACCGCCCTACCATCGGTGGCCGGGCCTTCAGCTTCTCCACCCCGAAGCTCTGGAACTCCATTCCCCAGTGCCTTCGCTGCTTCCTCCCTTTTTTCCTTCAAGGCCGGTCTCAAGATCTTTCTCTTTGACCGTGCCTTCAGCTCCCCTCTCGACTCTCTACCCCCTCCTTGCTCCCTCCCTTCCCTCCCCTCACCCTGACCATTTCCCCCTCCTCGCTCCCTCCCTTCCCTCCCTCACCCTGACCATTTCCCCCTCCTCGCTCCCTCCCTTCCCTCCCCTCACCCTGACCATTTCCCCCCTCCTCGCTCCCTCCCTTCCCTCCCTCACCCTGACCATTTCCCCCCTCCTCGCTCCCTCCCTTCCCTCCCCTCACCCTGACCATTTCCCCCCTCCTCGCTCCCTCCCTTCCTCCCCTCACCCTGACCATTTGCCCCCTCCTTGCTCCCTCCCTTCCCTCCCCTCACCCTGACCATTTGCCCCCTGCTCGGGTCCCGACCCAACTGTCCAGCGCCTTGGGACGTCCTCCGGATGTGAAAGGTGCTCTGTATATGCAATTTTGTTGTTGTCATTGCTTCCCAGCTTTGCTATTTCCTCTCACTCCCTCCATCAGTCCCTCCAATCGGGTTTCCGTCCCCACAGCACGGAAGCTGTTCTGGTCAAGGTCACAAACGACATCCTGACCATGTGTAACCCGGGCTCCCTCTGTCTCCTCGTCCTCCTCGACCTCTCCGACGCCTTTGACACCGTGGACCACTCAATCCTCCTCCACCGCCTCTCCTCCCACCTCAACCTTCAAGGTTCTGTCTTGACTGGTTCAGGTTCTACCTTTCACACCGCCTCCAGTTTGTCGCAGCAAACGGCTTCTCCTCCAGCCCCCGCACCTTGTCGTGCGGTGTTCCTCAGGGCTCTGTCCTCGGTCCCCTCCTCTTCACCCTTTACATGCTCCCTCTTAGTGACATCATCCACAGACATGGGTAAATTTCCACCCAACTCTACCTCTCTGCCTCCACCCTGAACTCCAGGGCTACTGGAGTCCTGAATGACTGCCTCTCCGACATCAAGTCCTGGACGAGGGACAACTTTCTCTAACTCAACGTCAGCAAGACCGAGGCCCTCTTGATTGGCTCGCGCCAGCGCCTCCGCACCTCAGGCGCTGGATGCATCAGCCTCACTAAGCCGGTCAGGAACCTGGGGGTCTTGTTTGACCCTGAACTCCTTTCTCCCCCACATCCGCACCATGACTGGCACTGCCTACCACCACCTCCGCCACATTGCCAGACTCCGCCACTGCCTCACCCCTCAGCCCCCAAACCCCCACCCACACCTTCGTCACCTCAAGGCTCGATTACAGGAACTCCCTCCTCATTGGCTTCACAACTCTTCCCTTCACAAACTGCAGATCATCCAAACCTCTGCAGCTCATGTACTCTCACGCACCAGTGACCCCATCACTCCCACCCTCGCCCGACCCCATCACTCCCACCCTCGCCCGACCCCATCACTCCCACCCTCGCCCGACCCTATCACTCCCACCCTCGCCCGACTCCACTGGCTTCCCACAGTTCAAGATCCTCGTCCTCACCTTTAAGGCCATCCATGGCATTGCCCCCTCCCACCTCTCTGACCTCCTGACTCCCTACCAACCTGCCCACTCCCTCCGTTCAGCTCCGGCTGCTCCATGTCTCCCGCCCGACCCCACCCTACCATCGGTGGCCGGACTTTCAGCCTCTCTGCCCCCACACTCCAGAACTCCATCCCATGGTCCCTTGGCCTCGCTTCCTCCCTCACCTCCTTCAAGGCCGGTCTCAAGACCCTTCTCTTCGACCGTGTCTTTGGTCTCCCTCCCACCTCTCTGCCTTCCCTCCCCCCTACCCCACCCCTCCCGCCTACCCCACCCCTCCCCAATGCTCGGGCCCTGACACCTCACTGTTCAGCACTTTGGGACGTCCTCCTGACATGAAAGGGCTCTATAAATGTCATTTTATTGTTGTTTGCACAGGTTTTGAAAGCCTTGAGAGTGGAAAGTATCAGGTGCAGGTTGGCAAGAGTCAAGGTTTGGGAGACCCAGAGTGTATGTTGGTGTAACTGCTGGAGGTGACCCGTTAAAACACTAACATGTCTGGCAAATTTTCCGCTGCTCACCTGGTGTGTGAAAGGGAAATTAATGCAATTTGTGAAGTGAAGCAAACCATTCCCTGATGAACCAACAACAACAACAACCATCCAAACCCTGACACGCTTCAAATATTGAAAGTAATCTTTATTTAAACAAATTGAATTTTTAAATATTAAAAGTGGAAGGAATCACTGAGGTTGGTTGGGGGTCAAAGGCTGTAGCCTAAATAACCTGAAGGGTATGTGCTCCCTGGGGGAAGATGAGCACCAGTAAACACAGAGAGGGGGAGAACACATTGAAATGTCATGACGGGGCAGGAGGGAGGGGGAGGTGGGGGCTGTGGTGTGTTTGAAGGCCCAAAACCCAAGAGGACAGGAAAAGTGGGAAAAGAGTATTGAAGACGGACAGGCCGCACGCTGAGGTTGACAACATTCCACATGTGCAGTTCTAAAGGATTTGAGCGATCGAGACTGTGAGATGCAGTGGGTGGTCACACAGCGGAGGCCACTTTTTCACCCCTGTTCTGGAGACGAACCCACATTGACTGGTGGCACTGTGACAGAGGAGGTGTTAAGCACAAGCTCATCCTCACAGGGCACGTCACTGGCTACGGGCTCAGTGTAGGTGCAAAACCAGGCTCTTTAATCAGCAGATTGAAGTTAAAGTGCGCCTTTGTGGTGGAGCGGAGTCACGGTGTGAGCACACAGGCCCTGGACTGGCGCGGATGGAGCCCAGCGACGGGTGGGGAGCTCTGAGACAGCAGTGAAACAAGGAAGATATCTGACAGATGCCACCATGTGGTCAACGTGTCGTGAGATGTGTCGGTAAGTTTAAGTGCCTTCAATCAACAGTCTATTTAACATGGGGGGGGGTGGGGGGGGGGAGAGATAATAAGGCTTGTGAGGGGGAGAGTGAGGGGGATTGCGAGGTGGATATGCATGTGGGGGGAAATGTGAGGGCGGAGTGCGCGTACGGGGGGGAAGGTGAGAGGGGAGTTCGTGTACGGGGGGAATGTGAGAGGGGAGTGCGCGTACGGGGGGGGGGATTAGTGAGAGGAGAGTGCGCGTATGGGGGGGGGATTAGTGAGAGGGGAGTGCGCATACGTGGGGCGATTGTGAGAGGGGAGTGCGCGTATGGGGGGGGGGATTGTAAGAGGGGAGTGCGCGTACGGGGGGGGAATGTGAGGGGGGAGAGCGCGTACGGGGGGGAATGTGAGAGGGGAGTGCGCGTACGGGGGGGAATGTGAGAGGGGGAGTGCGCGTACGGGGGGGGATTAGTGAGAGGGGAGTGCGCGTACGGGGGGGGGTTTAGTGAGAGGGGAGTGCGCGTACGGGGGGAGGGATTAGTGAGAGGGGAGTACGCATACGGGGGGAGGATTGTGAAAGGGGAGTGCGCGTACGTGGGGAGATTGTGAGAGGGGAGTGCGCGTATGGGGGGATTGTGAGAGGGGAATGCGCGTATGGGGGGGGATTGTGAGAGGGGAGTGTGCGTACAGGGGTGGGATTGTGAGAGGGGAGTGCGCGTATGGGGGGTGGGGGATTGTGAGAGGGGAGTGCGCATATAGGGGGGGGATTGTGAGAGGGGAGTGCGCGTATGGGGGGGGGGATTGTGAGAGGGGAGTGCGCGTATGGGGGGGGGATTGTGAGAGGGGAGTGCGCGTAAGGGGGGGGGATTGTGAGAGGGGAGTGCGCGTAAGGGGGGGGGGATTGTGAGAGGGGAGTGCGCGTATGTGGGGGGGGAATGTGAGAGGGGAGTGCGCATATAGGGGAGGATTGTGAGGGGAGTGCGCGTAAGGGGGGGAGGGATTGTGAGAGGGGAGTGCGCGTATGGGGGGGGGATTGTGAGAGGGGAGTGCGCGTATGGGGGGGGAATGTGAGAGGGAGTGCGCATATAGGGGAGGAATTGTGAGGGGAGTGCGCGTATGGGGGGGGATTGTGAGGGGAGTGCGTGTATGGGGGGGGATTGTGAGAGGAAAGTGCGCATATAGGGGAGGGATTGTGAGGGGAGTGCGCGTATGGGGGGGGATTGTGAGGGGAGTGCGCGTATGGGGGGGGGATTGTGAGAGGGGAATGCGCGTTTGGGGGGGATTGTGAGGGGAGTGCACATATGGGGGGGATTGTGAGAGGGGAGTGCGCGTATGGGGGGGATTGTGAGAGGGGAGGGCACGTATGGGGGTATGTGAGAGGGGAGAGTGCATATTAGGGGGGAATGCAAGAGGGGAGAGTGTGCGTATGGGGGGGGATGTGAGGGGGGAGCATGCGTATGGGGGGGATTGTGAAGGGGAGTGTGCGTACGGGGGGGATTGTGAGGGGGAGTGTGCATATGGGGGAATATGACGGGGGAGTGCACGTACAGGGGGGGAATGTGAGGGGGGACTGCGCGTATGGGGGATTTTGAGGGGTGAGAGTGCGTACAGGGGGAATGTGAGGGGGGAGTGCATGTACAGGGGGAGGGAGACGTACGAGTGTGCGTACAAGGGGGGAATGCAACAGGGGAGAGTGCATATGGGGGGGAATGTGAGGGGGGAGTGTGCGTATGGGGGGGATTATGAGGGGGTCGGTGCTTTCGGGGGGGCTGGAATGCAAGGGGGTAGTATCCGTATGGGGTGGGGGGGGGGGAACGTGAGGGTTAGTGCGCATACGGGGGGGAGGAATGCAAGGGGGGATCTGGTCAGGACTAGACTCTCCCCCCCCCCCAGCATGCGTCACTTAGCTACAGATTGCTAATCCCCCTCAGGTAATAGGTCCACGATATTGCCTCTCCTCCCCCCGCCGAGCGCGACGATGATACGATTAGCTTGGCTGGGACGGAAGACTTGGTGCCCATCACGGTGGCTTCGTAGCTGACGATGACAACCAGCACTTTCTTGGCACGAATGGTCTCGATCGGCTTGACCACAAAGAGGGGGTTGTCCACGTGGAAGGTGAAGGTGGTGCTCTGTGGGAAGACGTTCTTGAAGGGAATGGAGCTGGTGCCTCCTGCCCGCACCGGGAAGGGGCCCTGGGGTTTGGGTGGGAGGCACATGCCGAATAGCGGGATGTTGTACTCGCCTCCGTGTGGTGAGGAGATGTTCAGAGTGGCCCGGGCCTCGCCCAGCCGTGTGGGCTCAAAGAAGACGTCCAGGTTGATTTCTGTCCCAGCCTGGGACCCTGGGGCTGCGTTGATACTTTTGTCCACTTGAAACTCAGGGCTGTCGACCTAAGGAAGAAGCATCTCAGTCTGAGAGGTGGAGAGACACCAAGACCTGGGACACCTGAGTCTTAGCTTTATTGCCTTAAAATCAAAGATTGCGTTGAATTTTTACTAAATTCTTAACTTTAGTCCTGATTAATAAGCAAGCTATCCCCGGTTGCTCTACAGAACTGGCCTCGAAATTGAGGCTGAATTGAAGAATATTCCTAAATTCTGGTTGATTTCTATTTGAAGACACAATGGCTGTGAGGATTCTGCGGCCTCAGAAATCACAACAAACCTCAAGGCTGGTCAAATAAATCTGGAGGGGAATCTGGGATATATATCCCCCCTGTCCCATCCACCCCAACAATAGTTTTTGGCCACTCTGCCCCCAATCTCTGGAATTCCATCCGGAGGGGAAACTTTCCTCTTCCCCTCTTTTAAGCACATCTAAAACAATAGCTCTTCCTCTCCCACGCTTTCAGCCATCTTTTCCCTCACCACCTCCCTCGGCTCCCACCCTCGGGGCCAATCCAGCTCAGCAAATGCACTTTGGGACGTTGTCTCAAAGTGGAAGCCTATAATAATAATGCAACACAATACAAAATGACATTTGTATAGTGCCTTTCAGGTCGGGAGGACGTCCCAGGGCGCTGGATTAATAATAATAAAGTCGTTATATAAATGTAAACTGTAGAACTCTTAGAAGATTAATACTGTATTCTAAGCCTCCTGTTGTGAGACCTTGAACTCCCAACTCTCTGACCCAATGGCGAGAGCCTGAGCGACTATCTGAGCCAGACTGGCACCTGGTGAGAATCTCTGTGCTGATGGCAATTAATGCCACGAGGTGCCAGGTTTAGGTAAAGCTTTCACAATTGCTTGCTTGGTGAACAGGAAGAATAGAAGAAAAAACAAAAGGCAAAGTACCACAGATGCTGGAAATCTGGTATAAACACAGAAGTAGCTGGGAACAGGCAACAAACAGCACATCAGGCAGCATCCATGGAGAGAGGGAAAATTAGCTAATGTTTCAGGTCAGTGACCTTTTGTCAGAACTGGGAGATGTTGGAAGGGAGCAGATTATAAGGACTATATTGGCTTTATTATATCTACCCAGCGACTTCTGTGTTTATACAAGAAGCAGAGAAGATGCCATTTAAAAGCAGGGCATTGAATGTCAGCCGGTGACATTCCCAGCTCGCTGTATAACACCAACCTTACAGGCGTACTCCAGCTTCTGTCGGGAGAAGTTCATGAATCTCGCAGTCAGGGTCTGATTGCTGCCCAGAGAGGCCAAGAAGTGCAGGGGCTTCTCGGGGGCGGCTGGCATGCCTTTCAGGATCAGGTCGTACTGGAAGACCCCCAGCTCGTTGCTGCTCAGGGTCAGGCGGCCGCTTGTCTCCCCCACTTTCAGAGGCTGGTACTCGAAGTTCAGCATGCCCTGCAGGGGAAAGAGAGCGAGAGGTTTGACCATCAGGTCAAATGGATTCACCAAACTGCTCAACTATCATAGGCGGAACCCACGGCAGCTAGAATCCAAGCTCTCAGACACAGTGTAGGTCACTTAATAATAATAATAATAATAATCCTTGCATTTGATATAGCGCTTTTCACGTCGGGAGGACGTCCCAAAGCGCTTCACAGAACACACTGTAAAGTGAATTGACTGTACATTTGTGGGCGAACGCGGCAGCCAATTGCGCACAGCAATGTCCCACAAACAAACTTGAGCATTAGGAGTGTTGAGCTAGGCATTTGTTTCATTGAATGTAGTGACCGTGTATTTTGTAAGCAAATGCGGCAGCCAGTTTGCACACAGCAACATCCCACACACAGCCATGAGTTAATGACTTGTGTGTGCAAGCTGCTGAGGGGTGTACAATGTTCCTCTATCCAGGATTTTATCAGTCCTCATATAACATTTTGTTTGTTCCATTTTTGCAGTGCTTTCTGCCCGTGGTGTCTATTGACTACCCAGCGCGCACTCTGGGCTCCCCAAGCCCTGGCTCTCACCAACCTGCCCTAATACTGCCCAGGATTAGGTGAGCAGTGCGTGTTCCTCTGGGGAGAGAGTGAGTATTCTGATCCACACACACAAGAAAAATATCCTTACGTGGAACTCTCAGTAATTTGGTTTGGAGATTTTAAAGCTTTTGTTTCTGCATGTGTCAGACACTCGTCTGACCCCCAAATGGATGAAGAAGACTCTTCGGCCCATCTGATCTCATCTCT
Source organism: Callorhinchus milii (assembly GCF_018977255.1). Taxonomy (NCBI): domain Eukaryota; kingdom Metazoa; phylum Chordata; class Chondrichthyes; order Chimaeriformes; family Callorhinchidae; genus Callorhinchus; species Callorhinchus milii. The sequence continues at coordinate 17,300,858 of NW_024704755.1, read as the reverse complement.
CCAGAACACCCACACTACCATCCCCCCAGCAGAGCATCGAGCGGCTGTTTAAATGAGTCCCAGTCTCCTGGCCTCAACCCGCCCTTCCTGGTAACCCTGTTCCAGTCGTTAATTATCCACTGGGTAAAGAAACACTTCCTGGTGTCTGTCCTAAAATTGCCCTTCAACTTCTAAACCTGAGGTCTCTTGTTCTCCTGTCTTGATGTATCCTAAAGTTTTTCAAAACTCCTTAAAATGTTTTCTCATCTATGAGTCCCCTCTGTCTTGAGAGTCGTTTCCTCTCAACACTGAAGAGCCTGAGTTTGTCTGATCGTTGCTCACAGCTCATTCCTCCAACACCGGGATCAGCCTGGTTGCTCTCCTCTGCACTGTCTCTATGGCCTGAGCGGCCCCTGATGTCCCAGTGACCAGAGCTGTCTGCAGTATTGAAGGTGCGGCCTGACCAGGCACTGTACAGCCTGAGGGTCACGTACCTCTGCTTGCGGAGGGACTATCAGCTGTGAAGGCAGGTTGATATCTGGAGACTTGCAGTCAATGGTAAAGATAACGGGGACAAAGAGTGGGTTTTCCATCTTCACAGAGGCGTAGGTGCTCTGCCGTACTGGGGTCACCATCTCGATGGTGCTGATCACACTGGGAGGCGTGGCCTTGAAGTTGACGACGTAGCTAATGAACTCCTGCGTGCTTTCATTGCGGAACGTTACCTACACGGGAGAAAGCAGGCCCTGAGTCACAGAATTGAGTTGTTGGAATCGGGAACTAATTGCCTGAAAGGCTGGTGGAATCCAATTCAATAACAACTTTTAAGGGAGAAGTAGATAGATATTTCGGGAGGACAAGTTTCCAGGGCTATAGGGAGAGAGCGGGGGAGTGGGGTTGATCAGGGCTATGGGGAGAGAATGGGGGAGTGGGGTTGATCAGGGCTATGGGGAGAGAGCGGGGGAGTGGGGTTGATCAGGGCTATGGGGAGAGTGGGGGAGTGGAGTTGATCAGGGCTATGGGGGGAGAGTGGGGGAGTGGGGTTGATCAGGGCTATGGGGAGAGAGTGGGGTTGATCAGGGCTATGGGGAGAGCGCGGGGGAGTGGGGTTGATTTGAAAGCTCTTTTCAAAGAGCGGCACAAACACGATGGGCCGAATGGCCTCCTTCTGTGATGAAGTGTGCTATGATTCATTATACAGCACAGAAGGAGGCCATTTGGCCCATCGTGTTTGTGCCGCTCTCTAAAAAGAGCTTCCAAATCAACCCCACTCCCCCGCTCTCTCCCCATAGCCCTGCAAACGTGTCCTCTTCAAGTACCTGTCCAATTCCCCTTTGAAAGTTGCTATTGAATTTGTTTCCCCCCTTTCAGGCAGTGCATTTGAGTGCGCGAGACACGGAGGAGCGTGTGTGCGCGAGACACGGAGGAGCGTGTGTGCGCGAGACACGGAGGAGCGTGTGTGCGCGAGACACGGAGGAGCGTGTGTGCGCGAGACACGGAGGAGCGTGTGTGCGCGAGACACGGAGGAGCGTGTGTGCGCGAGACACGGAGGAGCGTGTGTGCGCGAGACAGTGCATGGATTTCTCAGTAAATGGGCGCTTTAAATGCCACCCACATCGCAGCCACATCCCACCCACATCCCACCCTTGCTCTGTCATCTCCTGCAAGCCCAACACCCCAAACGCTCCCTTTGCTCGGTGGGCACCTGCCTACTTCATGTCCCCCACCCTATTCTCCCCACCATTGCCAGCCTGGTTTCAGCCATTCCACCCACACTTTCTGGAAATCCATCCCGTGGTCGCTGTGACTCCCTCCCTCCCTTCCCTCTTTCAAGGCACGTTTCGAAGGAAACCTTTGACTTTCAGTCCCCGCCCCAGCCCTGAGCTCTCACCATCCAGCACTGCGAATGAGCCTTTGTCCCCATGTGACAGACGCTGTGTAAAGTGTATTACGCTGCTCCTGCTATTGCTGGATTTACACTGAAACTGAATTATTGCACTTTTCCAGCAACTTCCCAATTACCTGTGTTACACATCCTTCCATATCGTCAAAGACAGCCATCAGTAATGACTGTTAAGTGCAGTGACTGATTTTTAAAGAGAAACGTGGGATTTATTTTGAGCCGCAAAGAGCTGGACAGTAAATGACGGAATCTCATTCCCTTTTACAGGTTCCCAACCCAGTCTGCTCCAACACTCAACCCGGAAAACCATCCCACACCCTAACATGCCTTGAATGGCTTTATGTTATGTCAGTCTCGCGCACACACGCTCCTCCGTGTCTCGCGCACACACGCTCCTCCGTGTCTCGCGCACACACGCTCCTCCGTGTCTCGCGCACACACGCTCCTCCGTGTCTCGCGCACACACGCTCCTCCGTGTCTCGCGCACACACGCTCCTCCGTGTCTCGCGCACACACGCTCCTCCGTGTCTCGCGCACACACGCTCCTCCGTGTCTCGCGCACACACGCTCCTCCGTGTCTCGCGCACACACGCTCCTCCGTGTCTCGCGCACACACGCTCCTCCGTGTCTCGCGCACACACGCTCCTCCGTGTCTCGCGCACTCAATGTCTGTCTCTGGCTGCTTCTTGTGTAGCTGGGAGTGCAGCTCTCTCACCTTGACGGTAAAGATGCCCTCCCTGTAGGAGAAGAACACGAGTTTGTAATCCCGTTTGGATCCCCCGGGGACATCGATGTACTCCAGCCCCTTCACTGTGGCCATAATCTCCATTTTTTCGGGCTTCATCACCTCAATGATTGCTCGGAATCTGCCACATAAAGCAGTTGTCCATCTCAACCCGGGAATAAGAAACTGTGCCTTTCATACACGGCTGATAGAATCATATAATTATACAGCACAGAAGGAGGCCATTCGGCACATTGCGTCTGTGCTGGCTCTTCTAAATCAACCCCACTCCCCGCTCTCTCCCCATAGCCTTGATCAACCCCACTCCCCCGCTCTCTCCCCATAGCCCTGATCAACCCCACTCCCCCGCTCTCTCCCCATAGCCCTGATCAACCCCACTCCCCCGCTCTCTCCCCATAGCACTGATCAACCCCACTCCCCCACTCTCTCCCCAAATAATTATCTACTTCTCTCTTAAAAGTTCTTATCGTATCTGCCTTTCAGCAATGCATTCCAGATCCCAACAACTGATGGCTGTTAGGTGCAGTGACTGAGAATGTGTAGACAAGCGCAGCAGAGAATTTGGTCACAGCAACGTCCCACACAACAACAACAACATTGCATTTATAGAGGCCTTTCACATCGGGAGGACGTCCCAAAGCGCTGGACAGTTGGGTCGGGACCCGAGCAGTGGGGAAATGGTCAGGGTGAGGGGAGGAAAGGGAGGGAGCGAGGAGGGGGGGAATGGTCAGGGTGAGGGGAGGGAGGGGAGGAGTGAGGAGGGGTAGAGAGTCGAGAGGGGAGCTGAAGGCACGGTCAAAGAGAAAGGTTTTGAGACCGGCCTTGAAGGAGGAAAGGGAGGAGGCGGCGAAGGCACTGGGGGATAGAGTTCCAGAGCCTCGGGGCTGAGAGGCTGAAGGCCCGACCACCGATGGTAGGGCGGTTGGGGCGGGGGATGTGGAGCAGACCGGAGCCAGAGGAACGGAGGGTACGGGCAGGTAAGTAGGGGGATAGTAGGTCGGAGAGGTAGGAGGGAGCGAGGCCGTGAATGGCCTTGTAGGTGAGGATGAGGACACAGACACACGGTGAGAGATGATTAAGTTGAAGCATTGCAAGCCAAGCAGCACACCCTTGCCCTGCCTGCCGGCCCCAGCCCCACCCGCTCCAGCCCTGCACCCACCCACCCCACTCCCTCCTTGGTCCCGCCCAGCCCCACCTCCTCATCCCACCTACGCCCGTGCTGTACAGCTACCTACACCCAGAGCAGAGCAGGACTCACCGCTGTGGCTGCAGGAGCCAGTTGCTGATGGTGAGCAGCTCCACGTATGAGGTCTTACACGGCACCTCACGGCTGGCGACTGTAATTGGTTTAGGTGCCTCCGAGACACCGACTAGTGTGTACAGCAACGCTGTGCCGTCCGGCAGAGGGAAAAATATACTGCCCTGAGAGAGAGAGAGAGAGAGAGAGAGAGAGAATGTGAGAGAGAGCGGGATGGAGAGAAGTAAGAGAGAGAGGTAAGAGAGAGACAGAGGGAGTGAGTGTGAGAAAAAAGTGAATGATTGTGTGAGAGAGAGAGTAAGAGAGAGACAGAGGAAGTGAGCGAGAGTGAGAGAGAAGTGAATTAGTGTGTGTGAGAGAGAGAATGTGAGAGAGTGCGTGTGTGAGGGAGAAAGAGAAAGAGAGAAAGTGACAGATAAGAGTGTGAGAGAAAGACAGAGAGAGAATGAGTGAATAAGGGAGAGAGAGAGAGAGTGTGAGCTGCAATCACAGCACTAATGCCATGTCAGACAGACCCAGCTGCATTCTGATTCTGAGCAAACACGGCTTTTGCAGTAATAATAATAATACATTCATGTGTCACTCATGTAAAATAAGCCCCTCGAATGCTTCACAAAATAGAACTGATTAGAAATGAAGGGCATGCGATGACGTAGGCAAACATCTCAGCTCATCTGTGCCAGAGGATGTCCCGTAAATAGAGGGATAAGGAAGGCAACGTACATCGGGACACAGACTCTGGGTTGGTCTGGAATAGTGAAGTCAGAGCGGTCACCTGCCTGAAGTACACAGAGACGGGACCTGAGCAGCGGGGATGGTGATCGGGAGATCAATCAACAACAACTGGCAGGTACACAGCACCCCTCACGCAGGGTAGTGTCCCAGTGGCGGAGCACGACTCCGAGCCGGGGAGCGGGCAGTGGGAGGTGACCGTAGTCATGGTTGAATAGCAAGGTTTTCAGGCGCGATCTGAAGATGGGGAAGGAAGGGGCACGGCAGATGGATGGAGGGAGAGAGTTCCGGAGTTTCGGGGAGTAGCAATTGTTTGCTCTCATGATTACCTGGTGCTTTTTGCCCTCAAGCGTCATGCTGAGTGGTGAGTACGTGATTTCATAGGTCTGGTTCTTCTGTGGTTGGACAGTCACAGACTTGTGCCCAGTCCAGTGCTCCCCCTCAATCAGAGGCTGCAGGTTCCAGCACTGGTTGGTGCGGTTGGTCAGTAAGATCGAGTGGGTCTGTTTAGTCCGAACTTGGCAACTGAAATGGACAACCTGAACGTGACAATGAGATTGAGTCAGAATGAGATACAACAACCACCACAAGTTGCAGTGTAATTGGGGAGCGGGGCAGGTCAGTCAGTGGGATATTGTTTTGCTGGCTTGACGCGCATGAGCAGTGTTTTGTGGGGGTGGCAGTTAGTCAGCCTTGGCCATTGTTGCCGAGGGGGTGAGTGAGGGGACGGCCCTACCTCCTTCATGGCTGTCACAGCCACACATGATCCTGTCATGGTGAGATGCAGCAGGCCCATCCCCTCAATGTGGCAAGTGAAGCCTTCACAGCGAATGTCAGGGTCAATGTTGATGGGGTGGAACACAATCTCGAAGGACACGTTCATCCCGGGAGTGATGTAGCCCTCCGAGGGGATGATGGAGAAGTTCAGCTCACACTGAGAAATGTTCCAACGAAAGCTGCCGTGCAGAACCACAACAATACAGTACAAAATTACATTTCACATTGGGAGGATGTCCCAAGGCAGCGATCGTCAAGGATTTGGACCCAAGCTGGGGGTTGGGATCAGGGAGGGGTGGAAGGCAGGGAGGGTGGGGGTAGGAGGGTGGCCGAAGGCTCAGTCAAAGAGGAGGATCTTGAGATGTGCCTTGAAGGAGGTGAGGGAGGGAGCGAGGCCAAGGGACTGTGGGATGGAGTTCCGAAGAGTGGGGAAAAGTGAGGTTAGTGCAAAGGGGAAGAACATCTTTCAGTGAGGACTGACCCCCACCATTCTCAACTCGTCCACTTTATTGATCACTGATTTCATCCTTCCGGAACACATCCTTCATCCTCCCATTACAGTATCAAGCTTTAAATGTAGACAATGTCCTGCCTTCAACCAACCTCGCTCAATGAGCTTCCCTCGGAGATGTCTTGTTAAGGCTGAGAGGTCCAGGCTTCTGAGAGTTTATCTCCCTGATCAGCCTGATTGCTGTGCTCTGCCCTGACTCCTCGCCAGCTTCACAGGCTCCTCATCTCCCAGTGGATCTGCTTCAACATCCTTGCCCTCACCTTCAAATCCCTCCATGTTCCTGCCCATCTCTTTGAACCCCCTCCATCCCCACATTCCTCCCTCTGCCTCCTCACACACCCCCTCTCCCCATACCTCCTCACATCCCCGTCCGCACACCTCTGCCTCCTCAAACCTCGTCCATTCCCACTTGACCTCATTCCCCCACCCCCTACACCTCCTCTCTCTCCACATCCCATCCCCAGACTGCCACTTCCTCCCTTTACATCCCCTCCCCGCCATTCCACCCCAACCATCTCCATCTACCAAAAAACATCTCCTTCCCCACCGCTCTCCCCATACCCCTCCCCACCCCATACTGGGTACCTCGCTCCAATGTCTCCCGTGTTCACCATCATGATTTGCCGGGAGGCTTTGCTCCGAGCCACCACGGCCCCAAATGGGATGCACTCCTGGTCCAGGCTGATCTCGATGCCTTGGCAGCAACCTCGGATCACAAAGAGGGGCTGGGTGATGCCAACGCACTCCATGGCTATCTCCTCAGCAAACTGAGGGATCCGGCTCAACGGGGAGAAGGTCATCTCCACATCACAAGTGCCGCCTCTGGCTTTCAGCGTGACCTCACCGGCCGGCAAGATACTCATCACCTGGACGCAAGGGGAAATCCCTCATCAAATACACAACTACAACAACAAATGACATTTACACAGCACCTTTCATGTTGCGAGGACTTGCCAAGATGCTGGAAGGTCAGAGCTTTGGACCTGAGCTGAGGGGTTGGGATCGGGGAGGCTGAAGGGCGGGGGGGGATGGAGGGTGATCGAAGGCACAGTGAAAGAGGAGAGTCTTGAGATGGATCATGAAGGAGGCAGGGAGGGGGCGAGACAAAGGGACTGTGGGGTGGAGTTCCAGAGGGTGGGGCCAGAGAGGCTGAAGGCCTGAGCGCAGATGGTGGGGCGCCCTGGGCGGGCGATTATTTACACGTTTATTAAGCCCAGATCATCACTCCGCTGTCTGGCTGTTAGTTTCACATCCCTCTCTGTGTGATCACCTGCATGAAATTCCGTATCCCATCACCCCAGTCCCTGCCGGGCTCCACTGGCTGCCAATCACCGAACAGATCAATTTCAATATCCTCTCCCTTATTTTCTCCGCCACTGTCAAGCCACTTATCTTCTGCTAGTTACTTCCAGACCTTTGTGTGGTGAGAGGTGCTACTTAAACATAAGTCAATTTTTCTTCCCTAGCCAGCATACATCATACACGGAAAAACCTATAGCTTCTGAGAACTTTACTCAATGAGCCTGTCCAACCTCCCCTGGGGCTCTGAGGTTCTAAGTCCAGTCCCCACCAGGTTGGGCTGAGAGGTGAGATAATAACAACAATAATCCTTGCATTTGTTATAGCTCCTTATTACGTCTTCGAGACGTCTCAAAGCGCTTCACAGAATATACTGTAAAGTAAATTGATATGTTGTGGGTGAAATGCAGCAGCCAATTGCACACAGCTGCGTCCCACAAACAGTTGTGGATAATTGGACCAATTAAAACATTTTTTTTAAAAGGAATTATTACCTCTGGAAAAGTGATCCACTAATCAATTAACAACCGTTTTCTTACTGCTGGTAAACAGAGGTATGTGGAGTAAGGAAATTTGCCCAACGTTTCACCCTGCCTGTGAATCTAACCCAGGTCCTCTTGCTTGTGAGGCAAGTGCTCTAACCACTGAGTTACAGAACTGCACTTCAGATAATCGGCCACGGACGCATTGCTCACCTTGGGGTTGCGGAGAATGTGTTGATTGGGAGTCAGACTGAAGGAGAGGGTCACTGGGCTACAGCTCTTGTTCACAATAGGCACCACTTTGGTCACAGTCTGGCCAATCCGGAGAGCTCGGAAATTGATTACCTTGTGCTTGGGATGGACCACGTCAATCTGGGAGGTAGACAGAGTGTCACTGAGCCACCGCCTTGTTCAGTCAAAACCCACAAATTGCCCAGAGGAGAAACAGACAGTATACCTCATGTGTAAACCATGTGCAAACCTGTGTGCACAGAGGGCACACGAGTTCTTTTTTAAATTGTTGAGTGAGGTTAGGTCTGTTCACCCCCATTAACCAAATTGGATCAAAACGAGTTCCACTAGTTGTCCTCGCAGACAAGCCCCAATCTCCCCAAACTCTTCCACGCCCCAAATTGTCAAAGGACAATACGGACCTGAACCATGTCTAATGACCCCCTGAGCAGGTCAGGTGCAGCTCCTCTCAATTTTAGACCCTTCCCACAAACAGCCATGAAGTGAAGGACCAATTTTACTTGGGGATTGTTAGCCAGGACACTGGGAAAGAAAAACTCCCTTCCCTTTATGAATTAGTGCCATGTGATCTTTAACGTCCACTCGAACAGGCACAGATGGGACCTCGGTTTAACATCTCATCTAAAGGACAATATCTCTGATACTGCAGGGCTCACCCAGCACTGCACCGGAGACTGTAAGAACATCAAAACTTAAGAAGTTGCTGGTGAAAGAAGAATAAGATCCATCTAGTTCACCTTCCACCGTACTGGCAGTCGCTTGACATGTTGTGTCCCAAACTATACGCTTAATATGACTATGATGTCAGTTTGAGCCCACAATCGTCTGACCCAGAGTATGACCGAGGCTGGCACCTCTGATTGATTGACGAGCTGTTACAGGATTATGGCTACTGATGATATTGAAGATGGCTTACCTTCAACTCGATGCCCTCCCCAGAGATCTGAATGCCTTGTTTGGAGAGTCCATTGATCTCGAAGATGACCTCCTCGTGGTATTTGGCCTTGTCTCTGGGGTAGAAGGTGATAGGAATCTCCAGCCTCCCCCTGGGCTCCAAGAGACACAGCTGCAGCTGAACGTCCAGGTAGGCGGTGGTGGTGAACAGACTCTCCAAGCTTCAGTCAGACACAAAACCAGAAGGTTACTGCACCGGGCTGTACTGTCACGGGGTCAGACACAATCCTTGGGTTTGATACAACAACTATCCTGTAGCTCAGTGGTTAGAGCACTCGCTTTGGAAGCGAGAGACCTGAGTTCAATTCCAGGCAGAGGGCGAAACCTCGGGCAAGTTTCCTTACTCCACACAGAGCCTAATAATAATCCCTCCAAAACCAAAAACAATAATAAAATTGGTCATTTTCAATCTACGACTGTTTGTGGGACATTGCTGTGCGCAATTGGCTGCCGCGTTCGCCCACAAATTTACAGTCAATTCACTTTACAGTGTGTTCTGTGAAGCGCTTTGGGACGTCCTCCCGACGTGAAAAGCGCTATATCAAATGCAAGGATTATTATTATTATTATGGCCTCTCTCTCTGTCCTTGTTCTGATCTCACTGGGGTGAGGTTCCCCTGGTATCCCGTGGCTGTGTGTGAGTTTTGGCAGGCCACTCACCTGTAGAGTATAACAGCCAAGCCCATCTCTCCCCACCCAGCTGTGCATACATCAGGTGTGGGACCTGTATTTTTAACCACCCGAAGCTGGCTCCAAGGTGATATGCTTGGCAACAGAATGGTGGAATTGAGTCAACCCTCTATGGTGGACTCTGTAGCCCAGATTCTGAGCCAGGTGGGTCCGCTGTACTCCTAGGCGCTACTGATAGCACAGCCCAGTCTGGCTTATTGGCAGGATCTGGAGGGCTGGAGCAGGGAGCAGGAAATCCTTCCACTCAGCTCCTGCAACCAAAGCCCTAACGAATAGGGTAGTCCTAGCTGGACTTGCCACACAGTGTTATGTGGCTTCAGCTGGTTAATCTCTAGCGGTTACCCCAATGGGTAATTCCAACACTCTGGGGTTCCCAAGCCTAAGCAGGGTGTGTCCCAATGAGGAGAGAGGGTGCACATTCCATTGCTGGCATGGGGAGACTTGCTGGTGAACATGGAACTCTCAGTCTGGTTCTGAAGCTTGTTGCTGGGTTTCAAAGCTTGAAATACACAAACCAGGATAATGAACAGCTGCACTGTCTCCATGTGGCAAGACATATACTGCACCCTCCAGGGCCTGAGCTCCAGCACTGGGTAGACAGGGACCTTCAGTCATAGAATCATAGAATTATACAGCACAGAAGGAAGCCGTTAGGCCCATTGTGCCGCCCATGCCGGCTCTTTGAAAGAGCTATCTGCCAAATCGTCATTCTACTCCACGACAATCTTGGAGGCCAAGGACAACCCTAGGCTCCCCTTCTCCATCACCAACCGGCTCCTCCACCCACCCTCTCACACCTCGCCCATCCTCATCTCCAATACCAACTGCGAGGCAATGCTGGACTTCCTCGAATCCAAAGTCAAGGGGATCTGCACAGCTGCATCTTCCCTTCAGTCTGCTACCCCCTCCCCATCGCCCCTTCTCACCCCAGCCCCTACTCATCCCTCCCTCCACACCTTCGAACCTGTCTCCCACTCCTCTCTCACCACCTCTATAACCCGCATGAAACTGACCACCTGCTCCCTCGACCTCATCCTTCCTCCCAACTCCACCTCCTTGCCTTCATCACTCCTATCCTTAAAAAACCCTCCCTGGACCCATTCCTGCTCTCAAACTACTGCCCCATCTCCAACTTCTCTTTCCTATCCAAGGTCCTGAAACAAGTTATTGCTTCCCAGCTTTGTTCCTTCCTCTCCCACCACTCCCTTCACAACCCCTCCAATTGGGTTCCGTGCCACCCACAGCCCAGAGACAGCCCTGCACTTCGCTTGGGGAAACAGTAAACACGGTTATAACAACAATAATAATAATAATCTTTACATTTGATATACTGCTTTTCACGTTTTCTAGACGTCCCAAAGCGCTTCACAGAATATACTGTAAAGTGAATTGACCGTATATTTGTGGGCCAACGCGGCAGCCAATTGCGCACAGCAATGTCCCACAAACAGTCAGGGATTGAAAATTTATTATTGTTCTGTTTTGGAGGGATTATTATTAGGCTCTGTGTGGAGTAAGGAAACTTGCCCAAGGTTTCGCCCTCTGCCTGGAATTGAACTCAGGTCTCTTGTTTCCAAAGCGAGTGCTCTAACCACTGAGCTACAGTTATAAATTCCCCTTCAATATTCTTTGTGTGTGTGTGTGTGAGTGTGTGTGCCAGGCTCTCACACAGTCTCACTCTCACCTGATGTCTCTGTTCTCTCGGTTGGTGATGACCAGGGTGGTTTTGTATGAGTTCATGCCGGCGGTGTAGATAAAGCACAAGCCAAAGTCATATTTGGTGAAGGAGAAGTGAACACTGGGCGAGACGCCCTCCCCCATCAGCAGGCACATGTAAACTGGACCTCGGTGAATCTGAGGAGGGCAAAGAGCATCATCATTGCCGTGGTAACAAGCCAGCCGATGCCAGTCACCACTTCACTCTCACTTTCCGGCTCCAACCACTGCACTCCACAATGACAGTCGGTCATCGAAACAGTCGGAGACCGAGACAGTCGGACAGAATCGGCGAGACTCTAAATGGTACCTGGAGTATCAGCTTGACGTTCTGCAGCACACACTTTTTTATCGGGTGGAAGGCGATGGAGGAAGAGCTGGAGCCACCGATCTCGATGTTGCCGCTCTCCTGGGTGAGCTCCAGGCAGCCCTGAAACTCATTGGGGCACATCAGCTTCCACTGAAAATCCAGGTCATACTTGCTCTCGTTGCAGATGGAGAAGAAGTAGTTGTTGTGGTCCAACAGCTCCACCTGTGGCCAAAGGGCAGTATTGCAAGAATGAACTCCACACCAGCGAGACAAGTGGGTCCCGGCTCCCCACCACCCTCGCTACTGTTGGCTTGTCCCAAGCACCATGACACCTCACATTCCATGCCCTGTCATCGCACAAGATCGGTCTGGCTAAGGAAGCCCTTTGGCTCATGTAATCTCATCCTACAGTCCTCCAATCGCAGCATCGCCCACAAATATACAGTCAATTCACTTTACAGTATCTTCTGTGAAGCGCTTTGAGACATCCAGAAGATGTGAAAAGCGCTATATCAAATGCAACGATTATTATTATTATTATCAAGCTACTTTTTTAAGTGAGTCCCAGTGCCCTGGCCTCAGTCACCCTTCCTGGCAACCCTGTTCCAGTCATTAACTTCCTGGTGTCTGTCCTGAAATTGCCCTCTACACCTCTAAACCTGTGACCTCTTGCTCTCGTTGTGGGGCATCAGGAAGTGTTGACCTAAGTTTACTTTTTCTAATCACATTTAAAATGTTATACTCTTTTAAGGGAAGGGGGTGAGAGAGGGGAGAGTGAGAGAGATGGGTGGGAAATAGGGGGGGAAAAGAGAGACACCAGGTACAGAGAAGAGCTGAGCAGGGTGATGGGAGGGGGCAGCGGGAGGGGTGGTGAAAGCGTTAGTATTTAGACGGGTTTTGGAAGCCGTGAGGGAAGGAATGAGGAGGGCGGATGTGGGAGGAGAGTCCCAGAGTGCCGGGGAGAGGGTCTGAAAGTTGGTGGAAGGGATGCAGGGGCCAAGGGTGTGAGATGGCTGGAAATCGCAGATCTATGGGTGGGGGAGGCCATGGAGGGATTTAAAAGGATCATAATAATATTAATAATCCTTACGTTTGATATAGCGACTTCTCACTTCGTCAAGATGTCTCAAAGTGCTTCACCGGCTACACTGTAAAGTGCGGTGACTGTTTTGTGAGTGAAGATCTTAAAGTTAATCTATTGGGCAATGGGGAGCCAGTGGAGGGGGAGGGGATGGGGAGCCAGTGGAGGGGGAGATGGGGAGCCAGTGGAGGGGGAGATGGGGAGCCAGTGGAGGGGGAGATGGGGAGCCAGTGTAGTGGAGTGGGGGTGATGGGGTTATGAGTTGGCGGAGCCTGGTAAAGAGAGACTATGGGCTGTGAAGCTGCTGACATTGTGTTTGCCCTCTCAGTACTGACCTCTCCGAAGTTGATCTCGTTGACTGTGGTCATGCTGAGCTCCATGGTGGAACCATCAGTGGCCTCGCAATGAACGATGGCCGTCATGCTGTAACCCTCCACCTTCACGTTCATGGTCAATGGCAGCGTCTTCAGCAGCACATCGCAGATCAAGTTAAAGTTCACGTCTCCCTCGAAGATCGGAGTGAAAGAGAAGGTGATGGGGAGGCTGTGAGTGGATCAGAACATATCAGAAAGCGTGAGCAGTCCAGCTAGCCTTCATCATCATCATCAACATCAACAACACCACCACCACAGGAGCCCAGCTCAGACAGTGTCACTCTGGGAACAAATCACTCTGATACAAGCGCTCTGGGATGCCGCCCGGCGTGGAGGGCACTATATAAATGCAAGTTGTTGTTGTTGATATGAAGGGAGGTTATAACAGGAGTAGCTAGGGCAGGACTGGGTGTTACAGCATGCTGTTGTTGACAGCCCGGCTCACCACTCTTGCTCGTCTCGGAGCCTCAAGGTTGTGGGTTCAAACCCCAAGTCAGGACTGTGGGCTAACGCTCCAATGTAGTGCTGGGGGAGCACTGCATTGTCACAGGTGCCGCCCTTCAGATGAGTCGTTAAACCGAGGTCCCATCTGCCTGACCAGGTGAACGTTAAAGTGCTCGTGGTACTATTTGAAAACAGAATGGAGTTTCTCTCCCTCCTGGTTGTCCTGGCCAACAAGCCCCCAGACAAGATTGGTCACTCACTCTGCGGCTGTGTGTGGGACGTTGTTGTGTGAATCGGCTGCTGTGTTTGTGCGAGAGTCACTGCTGATTGCTGCACCAAACACAAGGCAGCTGGTGTGGCTGGGGCTCTAACCCAGACCTTGGAGGGTGGGGGGGCTAACCTGAAGCAGGGGTGGGGTGCTAATTTGGAGCAGAGGGATGGGGAGGGGAACTAACCTGGTTTGGGGGCGAGGCTGACCTGGAGTGGGGCTGGGGCTAACTGCAAGCAGGGATGGGGCTAACTGGGAGCGGGGGGGTAATCTGTTACGGGGGGCTTACCTGGTTTGTGGGGGCACCGTCCCCTGCATGGGCTCCACGGTGAGGGTGTTGGCGTAGCCCGTGGAGTGCAGCGAGCTCGCTCTGAAACAGAACTGGAAAGGGCTGACTTCATTGTTCACCATGTAGGCTGTCTCCTGGACTCGCTGACCTGCACATAGCGAGCGAAAGAGTGTGTGTGAGAGAGGGTGAGAGAGAGTATGTGAGTGAGTGAGTGAGTGTGTGTATGTGTGTGAGAGTGTGTGTAAGACACAGAAAGAGTGTGTGAGAATGTGTGGGAGGGTTGGAAGGAAATACAGAGAGAGAGTAAGTAAGAGGGGGAGAGAGAGGGAATGAGATAACAACTAGATTTGATAACAAGTTTTAAGAAAGAAATACATTATTTGGGGAGGACAAGTTTGTAGGGCTATGGGGAGAGCGTGGGGGAGTGGGGTTGATTTGGACAGCTCTTTTCATGGCTGATCTGTACCTCAAGTCCAATGACCCACCCTTGATGCCCTGACCTAACAAATATCTACCCACCTCAGTCTTGAAGATGTGAATGAAAAATGAGAAAGCTCATGATGTGAGAAACAGGAGTGAAAGCAGCAGTGATGGCTGGAGTGGTGGGTGTTGTTCACAGGAGCTGTGAGAAGTGAAGCCACAAGCTACCCACCTATCAGCACACACTTGAAGTTAATGTGGGAGCGGTCCAGAGACACGGCAGGCTCGCTGGTTTTGCCCACTAACAAAAAGGGCACGGTGAGGTGCTGCTCGGGGATGATGAAACTCCAGAAGGACTCTGTGATATCCAGCTTCTGAGGCGCAAACTCAAAGATGATCTCAAAGAAAAGCAAAATATAACAATAAACATCTCACAGTCTCAGAGCGCTTCACAGGATTCACTGTACAGTGCAGACATAGTTTACTTATTTTGCAGGGTCCTGTCTTAGGATCATAGAATATTACAGCACAGAAGGAGGCCATTCGGCCCATCGTGCCTGTGCTGGCTCTTTGGAAGAGCTGCCCAATCAGCCCCACTCCCCTGCTCTTGCCCCATATCTTTGCAAATTTTCCCTTTCCAAGTCTCTATCCAATTCCCTTTTGAAAGTTGTTATTGAATCGGTTCCCACCGACCCTTTCAGGTCGTGCGTTCCAGACCCTAACAACTCTCTGTGTAAAAACATTCTCCTCATCTCCCCTCTGGTTCTTTTGACAATTATCTTAAATCTATGTCCCCTGATTACTGACCCACCCGCCAGAGGAAACAGCTTCTCTCAAATATATCTTCAGTGGAGTCCTGTAGCTCAGTGGTTAGAGCACTCGCTTTGCAAGTGAGAGACCTGAGTTCAATTCCAGGCAGAGGGCGAAACCTTGGGCAAGTTTCCTTACTCCACACAGAGCCTAATAATAATCCCTCCAAAACCCAAAACAATAATAAATTGGTCATTTTCAATCCACGACTGTTTGTGGGACATTGCTGTGTGCAATTGGCTGCTGCGTTCGCCCACAAATATACAGTCAATTCACTTTACAGCATAGTCTGTGAAGGGCTTTGAGACGTCCAGAAGTCGTGAAAAGCGCTATACCAAATGCAAGGATTATTATTATTACTCTATCTATCTACCTCCGACAAAGCTCTATCTGAACATTCAATCACCCACAGGCCTGGCAGGTGGTCCTGCCTTCAACTGTCACCATCCACATCACGGACTATAGAATCATAATAATCCTTGCATCTCAAAAGCGCTTCACAGAACATACTGTAAAGTGGATTTATTCTATATTTTGTGGACGAAACATGGCAGCGATCCGCCAATCGACTAATAAGTGTACTCCTACTTACTGCTCAGAAGACAGAGACGTGTGGAGTAAGAAAACTTGCCCAATATTTCACCCAGCCTGGGAATGGAACCCAGGTCCTCTCGCTTGTGAGGCGAAGGCTCTAACCACTGAGTTATGACTATCAGAACTCACCTCTGAGCGGCTGCCTCCGGGGAGGTTGCCTCTCTCGGTGTGGCAGAAGAAGGAAGGGATGACCCGGGAATCCTGAGAGGTCTCAGCCACCCACTGGAAGGAATAGTCGAAATTTGTGGGGTTCATAATGACGAAGGACCTGGGAAGGACAAGATGGGATTCACTGTAAATCAGCCGGTGTCTGGCTTCACAAGGGCCAGATCACGTCTTATCCCTGTCAACAATAGCAACTTGCATTTACACAGTGCCCCTCACGCAGGGTAGCGTCCCAGAGCGCTTAACGGTGGCGCAGGACGACGCTGAGCTGGTCAGAGGGGGAGGTGACGGTAGGCATTTGAAAAGATGCCCTACCATCCCACTACAGTGGAGTCTCCACACTGGAGTGATGGACAGTTTACCTGGTGTTTTTGGTCATCACTCCCACAGCTGTAAACTCTATGACGCGAGTGTTGGGGTCCAGTGTGATGCCGGGCGGGGTCCCTCCTGGACCTTCTAGCTCGGGGTTGCGTCTGTTGCTGCTGATATAATCGGAGTCTTCAAGGTCAAAGTGGCAGTAGGGCAGCAGGCTGCGGCCTCTGATAGTCAGCACCGGGCACTCCCGGTCCCTCCGCAGGTTCGGGATGCTGGGATACAAGAGACACGTGAATCGATTAGAGTATAGTTCTCTGATCTCAGCAACTTGATTAGGTGACACTGCCCTCCAGGGGGAGGGGTGGGGGGGAGCGGGCAGGTGGGAAGATGAACAGGGTCTTCTTGGGGTTGATCTGGCTCCAAGGTGACATGTTTGGTAACGGAGTGTCAAAACCAAGCCCACCCTCTGTGCCAATCTCTAATCCGGTTCCTGAGCCAGGCGGGTCTGTAGTATTCCAGGGCACTCACTGCTGATAACTGCACAGCCTGGATGATCAGCAGGACTTGGGAGGGACAGACCAGTCACTGGGGCAGGGAATTGTCTCACTCAGCTCCTGTTAACCCTGCAAGCTAACCTACCTAACAGGCAGGGTGGTCCTAGCTGGACAAACAGCAGGAAGCTTGCCACAGTGCTCTCAATGGGAAACTATGGGGTATCAGCTGGTTAGGTGTTGCCAAGCCTTGGCTCTTGCGAATCTGGGCGTAATACCCAAAGGAATTAGATAAGCAGGGTGCACCCTTCTGGGAAGAGTGTGCGCATTCCATTCCAGGACATGGAAGCTTCCATGGTGGGATACTGGAGCCCAGCATGGTCCCTGGAGTGCGAGTGAAGCTGTGTGAGATGTTCTGACTGGCTGTCAATGCCAGGCTGATCCAGTTGCCTCTTCCTTCTGTGTGTCAGTGAGTATCTATCTGTGTGAGGGTTCCATGGGGTTACCTGAACAGGAGATGGGTCTCAAACTCCTTGACCTCAGTGGGAGAGAATTTGATGATAAATTTCTGCTCGGATTCGACAGGGATCACTCCGCACCAGGGCTCCACGGAGAAGGGGGCCGCATCACAGCTGCTGGACATGAGGGTCTCGGAAGACAAGCCTTGTTTGTCAGGGATTGAAATGGATTTCAGAATCCCTTGGAGTGCCGTGATGTTTGCTAACAAATTCTCTGCACCAGTCGCTGAAAAAGGAAACATGACTGACATTTACATTTAACTCCTGATACCAAGACCTTGGCTTAACTTGTGACTTCCACTTAAGTTGCCATGCTATCATATCCCAGCCATTCCCCATGCAAAATGTCAGTAAATTAATGCGAAGTGGACCGTTAGATCATCCATGGAAATAATCTAAATATTACAATGTAATAATAATAATAATTTGGTCACCCAACCCACGACAGTTTGTGGGACACTGCTGTGCACAATTGGCTGCCGCGTTTCGCCCACAAAATACACAGTCAATTCACTTTACAGTATATTCTGTGAAGCACTTTGAGACGTCTCGAAGACATGATAAGGCGCTGTATCAAATGCAAGGATTATTATTATTATTATAACTGTGTCCGCTTTACTTGTCACTCCACTTAACACGAACTGGTCACGATCTAGAAATTCTTGCAGGTACTTAATTCAGATCCTTGTCCTATAAGATGGCGTCTGGCATCGCAGAGGCCTCCCGCCCTATCCTGTCACTGATGCTCAGCGGAGGTTGTGGATGCTCAGATGCATCCCAGGAGCTTCTGGTTTATTGAGCGGTTGCGGCCTCCCTCCCCTCCTCCTCTCTATGAAAGGATAGGCCCTCGAATAGACCAGAGGCCTTTGTAATGCATCTGAGCGTGTGCACCCAACCTCGGACGAGCACCTGCACCAGTCACAGCGCCCCATGTGGCCCAGGAGGAGCTATGCCTAATTCGCTGCTCAAGATAACTAGTTGGGATTATGAGGTTTACAACGTCTCAGTCGGGAGGACGTCTCAAAGAGCTTGAAACCCGCTGGCTGAATTCTGGTGGTAGGAGCCAAGGGAGCAAAATTGCAGCCAAGAGACAGGTCTTGAGATGGACCTTTGACGAGGTGAGCGAGGGGCGAGTCGGAGGGCGTTCCAGAGTCGGGGGTGGAATGGCTGAAAGCCCGTCTGCGATAATCAATGCCAGAGGCCAGCCAATACCAGCCTTGTACTATCATCGCTCTGCTTCACATCACCATTCACTACCCTCACTGACCTAAGCTGTCCACCTTCCCTCCCTCACCCCTCTCCCAGCTCCATTTCCAACCCTGCCACCGTGAAAGACTCTGAGACGTTATCCAACATTGTAAAAATAAACGATGTCATCACTGAATTAAGTATACATGTGATACAGAACATTGAGTTTGACGTGAAACAAAAACCAGAAGTGGCTGGGTACCCGCAGCAGGTCAGGCAGCATCAATGGAGAGAAGGGATTTGACCCTTTCGGGTCCTTACATTCAAATCCCTTCTCTCCATAGATGCTGCCTGACCTGCTGAGTGTTCCCAGCGACTTCCGTTTCCATTTCAGATTTCCAGCTTCTGTAGTACTTTGCCCATGTCTCTGCTCACAGTCCAGGATGACACACCAGCGCTCCAATGTTGGAGACATGTCCTTCGGATGAGAAACAGAGTGGGAGAGGAGCCTCCAGCCCGCCCCTCTGATAGCCCCGCCTTCCCACAACCCCTCCCTTCCGGCACACTCCACCCTCCGTTCCGTTGCTAAACATGTGACCTTGGAGCCATCTCAGTTCCCACCCCCCCACCCACCAGGAGAATAGTCAGTTGACATCTAACAAGCGTGGGTTTGAGCCCTCACTAGGCAGGTACCAGGAACTTCCTGTGAGCTTCCTGTGGGCAACACAGCTCACGAAATGTGTGAGAGCATTGCCACCATCTTCCTGCCCACAGCTCGGGCACATGTCCCCTCCACCCTGAGAGATGGTTCCATCAGTGGCAGGTGCGGAGGTTGAGTGGTCACAGCTTACCTTCCGCGGGGGCTGCTCCCTCCGCCAGGGTATGTGTAGCTTTACTTGGCTCCTGTGGCAGGACCTGCCAGATGTACTCCAGCTTCCCAGGCCCCTTGTTGGAAATAGCCAAGCTGTGGAGGAGGAACGTGGGGTCAGGATGTTAGCTCACCATGTGGCTTCGCCATGTTATTGGCATAAATTATTGGCTGCCACGTTTCAGCCACAAAATATTCACTTTACAGTATATTCTGTGAAGTGCTTTGAGACGTGATAAGGCGCTATAACAAATGCAAGGATTATTATTATTATTACCTGCCGCGTTCATCTTCATATCTAATTAACAGCTGCAAAGCACCAGATGCTTCTTTTTATGTGAAAGATGCAATCTATAAATATCAGTGGTGGATGCGAACTGCTCTGTGTGGCTCAGTGCTGCTGTGTCAGCCTGGCTCTGTCACTGGCTCTGTCACTGGCTCTGTCACTGGCAGCCTGGCCTCCGGGTTAACCAGTTTGTGGGTTCAAGCTCTACATCAGGGGCTTTGAGCTCACAGTGTAGGCTGACACTGCAGTTCAGGACGGAGAGAGTGCTGCGTTGTCAAGAGTCGCCGGCTTTCAGATGGATGTTAAACCGAGTCCATGCCCGTGCAGGACTCCACAACCCCGTGGTACGACAATGGGGCATTAATGGGGCATTTACTCCTCCCACAGGCTGGGCTGTGCTGTCATCCCCTGGAGTACTGTGGACCCACCTGGCTCCGCAATCGGACTAGTGAGGGTGGGCTCGATTCTGACATTCCATTGCCAGCTCATCCCCAGAGAGTACTGGCGTTCCCCTCCCTCCGCTGGAATTTACACACAAATGCACAATCACTACACTTCATGGTGAATCCCAAGATTCTGATGATGTGAATAGGAGCTGCGATTATTATAACTCACTGATGGATGCGGGTCTGGAACAGGAGGGTGTCTTTGAAGCGGATGTTTTCGAAGCCCTCTTCATAGTCGCTGTAATCCACCATAGCGCTGAGCTTCAGCTCCAGCTGGCGGGTTGTGTGCTCCAGTGTCACATAGGCAGGCTCTGGGTCAATCTCCACCACCTGAATGGCAGAGTCAGTCACAGCTTCAGCCAGGGGCCTGAGTACAGGCTACAAGCGAGGGAAGGGGGAGAGACGCTCAGAGAGTGAGAACGAGAGGCAGAGAGTGAGAACGAGAGCGAGAGAGTGAGAATGAGAGGGAGAGGGAGAATGAGAGGGAGGGAGGGAGAATGAGAGGGAAGTAGCGAGAACGAGAGGGAGGGAGCGAGAACGAGAGGGAGGGAGCGAGAACGAGAGGGAGGGAGGGAGAACGAGAGGGAGGGAGGGAGAACGAGAGGGAGGGAGGGAGAACGAGAACTCACACTCCAGGCTGATACTCCAGTGCATTGCTGGAGGAGCTCTACATTGTCAGAGGTACATAGAAACAGGGGGAGGCCATTCAGCCCTTCTAGCCTGTTCCGCCATTCAATTACATCATGGCTGATCAGTACCTCAACTAATCCTTTCAATTTCCCACTTTTTGCCCATATCCCTTAACACCCCGACCTACCAAAAATCTATTAACCTCACTCTTGATGGTGTGGATGGATCCAACATCCTCGGCCTTTTGGGGGAGAGAATTCCAGATTTCCACCATTCTTTGAGTGAAAAAATGCATTCTTAAATGGCCTGGTTCTAATTTTAAGACTATGCCCTTTGTTTTGCATTCCCCCACCAGAGGAAATAGCTTCTCTGTATCTACCCTATCGAATCTCTATATCATCTTAAACACCTCAATCAAATCATCTTAAATCCTTTGGATGAGTCATAAAATCCCGTCTGCCTTTTGGTTTGGTTGAAGATCCCACGGCACTATTCAAAAGGAGGAGTGAGTTTTTCCTGGTGTCCTAGACATCAATTCCCCAAATAAAATAAGTCACTCACTCCATGGCTGTTTGTGAGACATTGCTGTGCACAAGTTGGCTGCCACATTTGCCTACAAAACCCACAGTCACTGCACTTTACTGTATAACCTGTGAAGCACTTTGAGACACTCTCCTGATGATATGAGATTCTCATTGCCTCAGAATCAGATAAGTTCACCTTTTTCTTGGCCGGCAATGTTCCTTTGGGGGCATCGATCCACTTGACCACTTGCAGCCGGTCGTCCCAGTCTGGCACCTGGTCGGCTGGCAGCTGGAAGCTCACCTTGACCACGTTGCACTTGCTGACGGAGCAGTTGAAGGTGACGGGCACCAGGGACCGGAAGGTAGCGGTGATGTCCTTGGCACACTCGGCGTGCAGGTGGCCAATCTGTACGTCCGAGGGAAAGAGCAAGAGACGGGCGGGCAGTGAGAAACCTGTCCATGTGAATCGGACCAGGTGGGGCGAGCGTGCTGTGTACGGCAGAGTGAGCAGTGCTGGACGGTGTTGAGGCTGATTTTAGGGGTGTGCCGGGCAGGCGATGTTGGGTGATGCCAGGCGGGCAGTGTTGGGGGTTTCTGCGTGAGCAATGCTGGGCATGTGGTACCTGCGGTGAGAAGCTGAGCTCCGGGATGTCTGGTAGCCATTCGAAGCGCACCACGTCAGACACGCTACGGTTAGTCATGGTGAAGGTGATGGTGTACGGCCAGCCCACGTTACAGTCTCCAAACTGCAGCAGGTCCGTGTGTATCGCTGGGGAGAGACACTCGCAATGGGACTCGCACTTCACCAGAGCGCAAGCAAAGTAACCGCCCTCTCTGTGGTCAGCTGGCGGTCTGACACATGGGGAAAACCATCACCGTGATCGGCCTGGTCTGATACACACCCAAACCCGTCACCACGCCTGAGCGTCTCCAAACCAGACTGGGAGGTCCATGTATGGCATCTACACATTGAGGTTCCCGTGACTGGAATGCAATGTGGACACTCTCCCTGAGGGACGACGCTGTTCACCTCATTCCAGAGGGTATTACATGCAGATTGTGTTTGTGTGTGTGAATGAGTATGTGAGTGTGAGTGGTGTGTGTGTATTGTATGTTTATGTGTGGGTGTGTGAGTGTATGTATGTGTGTGTGTGTGTGTCTGTGTGTGTATGTGTGTGTGTCTGTGTGTGTGTGTGTGTGTGTCTGTGTGTATGTGTGTGTGTGTATATCTGTGTGTGTGTGTGTGTGTCTGTGTGTATGTGTGTGTGTGTGTGTGTCTGTGTGTGTGTGTGTCTGTGTGTATGTGTGTGTGTGTGTATGTGTGTGTGTGTGTGTGTGTATGTGTGTATGTGTGTGTGTGTGTATGTGTGTGTGTGTGTGTGTGTGTATGTGTGTATGTGTGTGTGTGTATGTATGTGTGTGAGTGTGTGTGTGTGAGCACTGCTGACCTTCAGCCTCCTCCTCCTCCTCTGGTGCGGTGATGGAGGCGGTGTCCCCCCCGGACCCCAGGCCGTGGATGTTGTCGAGAGTGATGTCGTCCTCGTAGCCCTCTCCCACCAACTGGACCACTGTGTCCTCAAACTGGTTGTTGAGCACCGAGAGGTGCAGTGACCCCACGAGACGTCGGGGCAGTGACGGCCTGAAGGTCACCTCGAACTGCGCCCTCTCCCCAGTGCTGAGCCACACCAACAGCAGACAGGCGTCCCTCACTGTGGGCAACCGCAGTGCTCACACTCACCGGCTCACACTCACTCACACTCACTCACACTCACACACACTGTGGGCAACCGCAGCGCTCACCATCACCGGCTCACACTCACTCACTCACACACACTGTGGGCAACCGCAGCGCTCACCATCACCGACTCACACTCACACTCGCTCACACTGTGGGCAACCAGCAGGGCTCACCATCACCGGCTCACACTCGCTCACACTCACACACACTGTGGGCAACCGGCAGCGCTCACCATCACCGGCTCACACTCACTCACACTCACACACACTGTGGGCAACCGGCAACGCTCACCATCACCCCGGGCTTACACACTCACACTCACACTCACACACACTGTGGGCAACCGTCAGCGCTCACCATCACCCCGGGCTCGCTCGCTCGCTCGCTCACTCACCCACTCATCCACCCACCCACCCACTCACCCACCCACTCACTCAACCACCCACTCACTCACCCACGTACCCACTCACTCACTCAACCACCCACCCACTCACTCACTGACACACTCACCCACTTACCCACCCACTCACTCACCCTCTCACCAACTCACTCACTTACTCACCCACCCTCTCACTCATTCACTGACAAACGCACTCACTCACTCACCCACTTACCCTCTCACCCACTCACTTACCCTCTCACCCACTCACTCACCCTCTCATTCACTCATTCACTGACAAACGCACTCACTCACTCACTCACCCACTTACCCTCTCACCCACTCACTTACCCTCTCACCCACTCACTCACCCTCTCATTCACTCACCCTCTCATTCACTCACCCTCTCACTCACGCACCCTCTCACTCAACCTCTCACTCACCCTCTCATTCACTCACCCTCTCACTCACGCACCCTCTCACTCAACCTCTCACTCACCCTCTCACTCACTCACCCTCGCTCACTCACTCACCCTCTCACTCACTCACCCACTCACTCACTGACAAACTCTCTGACATGATCACCCACTCACTCACTCTCTTACCCTCTCACTCACTCACTCACTCACCCACCCTCTCACTCACTCATTCACTGACACACTCACTCACACACTCAACCCATACACTCACTCACACTTAAACATTTGCCTGCCCGACCACCCACTCAATCACCCAACCTCTTACTCACTCACTGACGCACTCACTCACTCACCCACCCAGTCACACACTCACTCACATACTTCCTGACCCACCCACTTACACACTCACTCACTCACATACTCATTCACTCACTGATACTCATCCACCAGGTCATCAGTGCAGGTCCTCTGCCCCTCAGCCCTGCCCACCACCAATCACTCCCCACAGCCCCCCCCCCACCCCTATCATTCCCCAGCCCCTACCCATCACCAATCAATCCTCCCCAGGCCCCCTGATTATTCCCCCAGCACCCCCACCCCCAATTACTGCCCCCAGCCTCATTGATCACTCCCCAGGCCCCCCCTCCACCATCACTCCCCCTCCAAGCCCTCATGATCAACCCCTCACCCAGGCTCACGTCCTGCTTCATGTTGATTTTCTCTTTGGGGAAGATGCAGGGTGTGATGATACAGGGATTCAGTGAAAAGGCGCCATTCACATCAGCCAGGTTAATGGTGACCTGTGAACAAAGCCGGTATCTACTGACCCACTAGACACTGAGCCCCTCAGTGTGTACCTGAGCAGCGTGTACCTGGCATTGTGTACCTGAGTGGGAGTGTGTACCTGGTTGTGTGTCCTGAGCGGCAGTGTGTACCTGGTTGTGTGTACCTGAGTAGCAGTGAGTACCTGGTTGTGTGTACCTAAGTGGCAGTGTGTGCCCGGTTGTGTGTAGCTGAGTGGTAGTGCGCACCTGGTTGTGTGTACCTGAGTGGTAATGTGTACCTGAGTGGCAGTGTGTACCTGGGTGGCAATACGTACCTGGTAGTGTGCACCTGAGTGGTAGTGTGTACCTGAGCGGCAGTGTGTACCTGGCTCTGTGTACCTGAGCAGCAGTGTGTACCTGGCTCTGTGTACTTGAGTGGCAGTGTTTACCTGGCTCTGTGTACCTGAGTGGCAGTGTGTACCTGAGCGGCAGTGTGTACCTGGCTCTGTGTACCTGAGTGGCAGTGTGTACCTGAGCGGCAGTGTGTACCTGGTAGTGTGTACCTGAATGGCAGTGTGTACTTGAGTGGCAGTGTGTACTTGAGTGGCAGTGTGTACCTGAGTGGCAGTGTGTACCTGAGCAGCAGTGTGTACCTGGTAGTGTGTACCTGAATGGCAGTGTGTACCTGAGTGGCAGTGTGTACCTGAGTGGCAGTGTGTACCTGAGTGGCAGTGTGTACCTGAGCGGGTAAGGAGCCCTCGTTGATGAGGGTAACGGGCAGCGTTTGTGCGATGCCCAGCAGTTGCCGGCTGTACAGCAGTAAGGCATGTCCTGCCTTGTCCCGCAGGCTCGGACGCTGGATCCTCACCCTCGGAAGGTTCCCGTCTCCCATAATGTCAAACACCAGGTTCTTGGATTTCAGATTGGAGCTGCAACAGGACACAGTGAGAGAGACAGTGAGAGAGAGAGACACTGTGAGAGAGACACTGAGAGAGAGACAGTGAGAGAGAGACACTGTGAGAGAGACAGTGACAGAGAGACACTGCGAGAGAGAGACACAGTGAGAGAGAGAGACACTGTGAGAGAGACACTGTGAGAGAGAGACACAGTGAGAGAGACAGTGAGACAGTGAGAGAGAGACACAGTGAGAGAGACACTGTGAGAGAGAGACACAGTGAGAGAGACAGTGAGACAGTGAGAGAGAGACACAGTGAGAGAGACACTGTGAGAGAGAGACACAGTGAGAGAGACAGTGAGACAGTGAGAGAGAGACACAGTGAGAGACACAGTGAGAGAGACAGTGAGAGAGAGAGAGAGACAGTGAGAGAGAGACACTGAGAGAGAGACAGTGAGAGACACAGTGAGAGACACAGTGAGAGAGAGACACTGAGAGAGAGAGACACTGAGAGAGAGACACTGAGAGAGAGACAGTGAGAGAGAGAGAGAGACACTGTGAGAGAGACACTGTGAGAGAGACAGTGAGAGAGAGACACTGAGAGAGAGACAGTGAGAGAGAGACACAGTGAGAGAGACACAGTGAGAGAGAGAGACACAGTGGGAGAGAGACACTGAGAGAGAGACACTGAGAGAGAGACAATGAGAGAGAGAGACACTGAGAGAGAGACAATGAGAGAGAGAGACACTGAGAGAGAGACAATGAGAGAGAGAGACACTGAGAGAGACACAGTGAGAGAGAGACACAGTGAGAGAGAGAGACAGTGAGAGAGAGACACAGTGAGAGAGAGACACAGTGAGAGAGAGACACAGTGAGAGAGAGACACAGTGAGAGAGACACAGTGAGAGAGACACAGTGAGAGAGAGACACAGTGAGAGAGAGACACAGTGAGAGAGAGAGACAGTGAGAGAGAGAGACAGTGAGAGAGAGACACAGTGAGAGAGAGACACAGTGAGAGACAAAGTGAGAGAGAGACACAGAGAGTGAGTTGCTGTGTGTGTGTCGCCGTGTGTGTGGGGGGGTTGTGGGTGGGGGTGTTGTGCTGTGTGTCGAGGGGTCAAGACATGGCTTTACCCGGACACGGAGTCCACCAATGCCTCAAATATACAATGATAGTTCTGCATTGTCTGAGGCGTGAAGCTGACAACTGCGAACATGTGGGCGTAGCTGGGGATGTTCATCCGTGTGGGCTCCACATCGAAGATATCAGTAATACGAGCAACCATCTGAGGACAGAGACAGGCAGGGATCAAAGGCCAGAAGGTGGGTGTGTACACACCAGAGGGTGTGCATGTGTGCACACACAAGGTGTGTGTGTACACCAGTGTGTGTGTGTACACCAGAGTGTGTGTGTGTGTACACCCGAGTGTGTGTACACCAGTGTGTGTGTGTGTACACCAGAGTGTGTGTGTACACTAGTGTGTGTGTGTGCACCAGAGTGTGTGTGTGTGTGTGTGTGTACACCAGAGTGTGTGTGTACACCAGTGTGTGTGTGTACACTAGTGTGAGTGTGTGCACCAGTGTGTGTGTGTGTGTGTACACCAGAGGGTGTGTGTACACCAGAGGCTGTTTCCCCTGGTTGCACGCTCCCCAGCTAGCGGAAACAGACTATATGTATGCACCAGGCTTCGGGACCACATCACTCCCACCCTCGCCCTCACCCTCACCCTCGCTCGCCTCCACTGGCTCCCCATCCCCCAGAGGATTGATTTCAAGATCCTCATCCTCACCTACAAGGCCATTCACGGCCTCGCTCCCTCCTACCTCTCCAACCTACTATCCCCCTACCTACCTGCCCGTACCCTCCGTTCCTCTGGCTCCAGTCTGCTCCACATCCCCCGCCCCAACCGCCCTACCATCGGTGGTCGGGCCTTCAGCCTCTCAGCCCCGAGGCTCTGAAACTCCATTCCCAGTGCCTTCGCCGCCTCCTCCCTTTCCTCCTTCAAGGCCGGTCTCAAAACCTTTCTCTTCAACCGTACCTTCAGCTCCCCTCTTGACTCTCTTCCCCCTCCTCGCTCCCTTCCCTCCCCTCCCCTCACCCTGACCATTTCCCCCTGCTCGGGTCATGACCCAACTGTGCAGCGCCTTGGGACGTCCTCCTGACGTGAAAGGCGCTTCATAAATGGAATCTTGTTGTTGTTGTTAACCGTATCAAACCCTCTTACCATTTTAAAAAATGATGAAATGTTATCATTTTAATTAAATCACCTCCTAAACGTCGTTCTCTAGTGGAAAAATGCCTAACCTACCCCAGACTGTCCTGACAGAGGTAACCTGCGGCCCTGGTACCATCCTGGTAAACACAGGGATGAGGTAACCAGAGTGCGTCCCTCGGGGAGAGAGCGTGTATTCCATTCCAGCCGCGGGAATGTCCACGTGTAGGTGGCAAACGTGGAATTCTGAGTCTCGCTTGAAGACTTAAGCAGAGGGTCAGACCCCGGCTCACCAGCACAAGGGTGAAACCGGTGTCTTACCGGTGACCTGCAGTCGTTACCGGTGTCACCGGATTGTTACAAGTTACTGGTGAGTGGGGGCTATTCCTGGTGAGCGGGGGCTATTCCTGGTGAGCGGGGGCTATTCCTGGTGAGCGGGGGCTATTCCTGGTGAGCGGGGGCTATTCCTGGTGAGCGGGGGCTATTCCTGGTGAGCGGGGGCTATTCCTGGTGAGCGGGGGCTATTCCTGGTGAGCGGGGGCTATTCCTGGTGAGCGGGGGCTATTCCTGGTGAGCGGGGGCTATTCCTGGTGAGCGGGGGCTATTCCTGGTGAGCGGGGGCTATTCCTGGTGAGCGGGGGCTATTCCTGGTGAGCGGGGGCTATTCCTGGTGAGCGGGGGCTATTCCTGGTGAGCGGGGGCTATTCCTGGTGAGCGGGGGCTATTCCTGGTGAGCGGGGGCTATTCCTGGTGAGCGGGGGCTATTCCTGGTGAGCGGGGGCTATTCCTGGTGAGCGGGGGCTATTCCTGGTGAGCGGGGGCTATTCCTGGTGAGCGGGGGCTATTCCTGGTGAGCGGGGGCTATTCCTGGTGAGCGGGGGCTATTCCTGGTGAGCGGGGGCTATTCCTGATGAGTGGTGGGGGGTGGTTACCTTGTTGGAGATGGGTTTGACAGAGATGGCGACGTCACAGGGCACTTTGCCAATGTTGATGATTTTGAATCGAGCCTCGGCTGTCTGCCCGACCAGCACGTTGTGAAAGAGGAACCTTTTCTCGTCCTCCACATAGATACCACCACTCTGCATGGTGTTCAGGAACTGGGACAGGTTGATGTTCTTACAGATGTGATGCTCTTCAAAGATGGACCCCACATCGTCCACAATGATGCCTGCATCACCAACACACGTGAACCCACATCACTCAAAGGTCCTCCCGAGGGGAAAGGCGTAAACATAAACTGTATTCTAACACGGGCTGTCCTGAAGAGACCCGCAGGACATGGCTAGTGAGCCAGGTGGGTCCGCAGTATCTCCAGGGCACTCACTGCTGATGACCGGCCTGGCTCATTGGCAGAACCTAGAAAGGCCAAGACCATGATGGTTGGAGCTCAAGCCTTTCATGTGACGGCGGTTTCTCTGTTAGCCGCTATCCTATTATCCTCACCGTTTTCCTAACCACAACAGGACCTGTCCTGATAAGTGTGGATACTGGGCTTTTGAGTGGACCTCTGTCAGGGCCCCTCCAGGTGTTGTGCCCTGGGACGTGGCTGTGGAGATGTGCTACAGTGTCTGAGGCACGCTGACTGACTGACTGACTGACAAGCCTCCTGAGATTATAGACACCCCCCCACCCATCCCCACAGTGAGTGTCGGCCACCGGCTCGGGCTGGCGTGATCCTACCAGGCAGACAGGCCTCCGTTACCAGCCGGTACGGAATTCCCCCGGGATTGTCGTTGGGATCTCGATCAGTGATGTCAATGTGCAGGATCTCCTCGCTCTTCCCCGACAGCTCCGCAAATACCTCCACGGTGATCACCTGCTGGGCTCCCGGCAGCACAATGCCAAAGGCCGGGAAGATGCTGAACACCCCGACCACAAAGCGAGCCTGGCAACAAATCACAGCCACATGGGGCTCACCACAGGCCTGGCCCAGGCCTCCAGCCCCGCCCTCCCCGCCCCGCCCCACCCTCACCGCCCCGCCCTCACCACCCCGCCCTCTCCGCCCCTCCCTCCCCCGCCCCACCCTCACCGTCCCACCCTGACCGTACCGCCCTGACCGTCCCGCCCTCACAGCCCCGCCCCACCCTCACCGTCCCGCCCTGACCGCCCCGCCCTCACAGCCCCGCCCTCTCCGCCCTCTCCGTCCCGCCCTCACCGTCCCGCCCTATCCGCCCCGCCCTATCCACCCCGCCCTATCCACCCCGCCCTGCCCTCACCACCCCGCCCCTCCCTTTTGCTGCATTGACACCTGCAGACGGTTGGCCCCTCCAGCAGCGCAGCCGCCAGTCACTGACTGTCAACCCACAAGCGGCTCCGCACTCACCTGGTTCATGAACGTTGTCTCCTTGTGTTTAGGTGCCCCGTTGGACTTTGCTGAGCTGGTGCCTTCTCGCCCCTTCCCTTGCTTGGTGCCAGCAGGTCTGCACCACAGGGACAGTTATAGGCAGCAAATTAAAGGCTGCCATGTTTGTTACATAGCACTCCGCGAAGGACAGCATCTTCAACAATGCAGCACTCTCACACCTACAGTCACACACACACACACAGTCACACAGCCCCACAGTATACACACACACACTGTGTCTCTCACACACTCATTCACACACTCAGTCACGCATAGCTCCATAGATACACACATAAACAGTCTCATACACACAGTCTTGCAAAGTCTAACAAACACACACAGTCTCATAACCACACTATTAGCGTGTTGGTGTCTGGGTGCTGACCTCTTTTGTTGTTGCATGGGCATGTCCCAGGCTGTTTTGAGGATGGTGTATTTGAACTCAAAGTCACAGTTATTCTCCAGGATGAAGGTGCGAGTGCGGCGATTTCCCACGAGCAGGGTCCCGAAGTTGACCTCCTTGGCGGGGGAGATGGTGTACAAGCAGAAGATGGAGCGTGCACTCAACTTTATCGGGATGTTGGCGATGACCTGTTCCCCTTTTGGCAATGAAGGCTCGATGACCTATGGGCAACACAAACACATTGCGTTATCAGGCTTGTCGCCTTGGAGAAGGTTCAGCTGCAAGGAGACCCCACTTACACCCCCCACCCACCCCCCACCCTCCTCAGGATAGTCACTAATTGATCATGTGACATCCGACCAGCGTGGGTTTGAGCCCTCTCACTCTGGTGGATGGCAGGTACCAGGAACTCGCTGTCACTTCCCAGTGAGCAACACGTCTCAGCATGAACTGCATGAGGGCATTGCCACCATCTTTCATTATATTTCACCCACAAAATAAACAGTCAATTCACATATATTTTGTGAAGTGCTTTGAACCTGTCACCCCCTCCTCTGTCTTCAACACGGTAACCTCCATGAAGTCCACCACCTGCACTCTCGACCCCATCCCCACCACTCTCCTTAAATCCCAGCTCCACCTCCTTGCCCCACTACTCGCTGACATTATTAGCCTCTCCCTGTCATCTGGCACTGTTCCATCTCCCCTCAAAACAGCCATTATCTCCCCACCTTGAAGAAACCTTCCCTCGACCCATCACAGCTATCCAGCTACCGGCCCATCTCAAACCTCCACTTCCTATCCAAGGTCCTTGAGAGAGTCGTTGCTTCCCAGCTTCGGCATTTCCTCTCATTCCCTCCATGAGTCCCTCCAATCGGGGGAGGAGCCAGGGCGTGAATGGGTTTGAACATTGAATGGATTGAGTGTGAGGACCTTGAAGTTGATCCATTCGGCTTTGGGGAGCCTGGGCCAGAACAGGTGAGATGTGGGTACGGAGTTAGGTCCGGGTCAGTATGTGGGCGGCAGAGTTCTGATTGTGCTGATCTTTTGAATGGTGGAGCTGGGGAGACCGGCGAGGAGTGCGTTGGAGTAATCCAGGCGGGAGGTGACAAACGCGCGAGGATTTCGGCTGCATTTGTGGTAAGGTACAGCTGGAGGAGGGCAACATGGCGGAGGTGGAAGAAGGCGGTCCTGGTCAGGGACCAGATGTGGGGGAGGAAGGACAGCCGGGGGTCGAACCAGATGCCTAGATTACGCACTGGTTCGGTGAGTGTGAGGGGGAGCCCAGAGAGGTTGAGGATTTTAGATCCACAGGAGTGAAGACGCTGACAGGAGCCAAGGAGTATGGCTTCCGTCTTGTCCATATTCAGCTGCAGGAAGTTTACATTCATCCAGGCCTTGATGTCTTCCAGACAAGCTGATAGGATATCGGCGGAGTTGGAGTCAATACTGGAGGAGGCAAAGTAGATTTGTGTGTCATCCGCAAATGTAGAAGTTTACCCCGTGTCTACGGATGACATTGCCCAGAGGGAGCATATAGATGAGGAAAAGAAGAGCCCAAGGATTGAGCCCTGGGGTACCCCACAGGTGACTGGATGGGGGTGGGAGGAGAAAACATTTGCCGAGATGAAGTGGAGGCGTTTGGTTAGGTTGGCCTCGAACCATGTGAGTGCAGTCCCATTAAGGTGGATGAGGGAGGAGAGTTGATGGAGGAGGATGGCTTGGTCGACTGTGTCAACACACAGCAGAGCGATCTAGGAGGGAGCCCTGGTCACAGATAGAAAGAGTGTCGTTTGTGACTTTGACAAGTGCTGTCTCTGTGAAAACCAGACTGCAGGGGCTCGAGGAGGGAGAGAAGAGAGAGGTGTGACTGAAGTTGACCTGCAATGATGCGTTCCAGGAGTTTGGCAAGGAAGGGGAGGTTGGAGATGGGACAGTAGTGTGAGAGATTAGAGGAATCGAGGGTGGGTTTTTGAGGAGGACTGTGATAGCAGCGGTTTTCAGGGGGAGAGGGAACAGCGCCTGAGGAGAGAGACTGGTTGACCGTGTCCGTGATAGACAGACTGGAAATGTCAAGGCCACGTGTGATGACGAGGTCGAGTGGGTGGCCACGGTTGTGGGTCAGTGGGTCGAAGTGGAGGGTGAGGTTCAGGGAGGGCAGTGAAATCCGAGGAGGTGGTGCATAGGGAGTTTAGGTGGAGGTTGAAACCATCCATTATGAGCAGGTGTTCAGTGCAGAGGGATAGGGATGAGAGGAGAGGAGATATCGGTGAGGAAAGAGACAGCGGTTTGGGGAAAGGGGCTATAAACTAGGAGGATTTTGAGGGAGAGAGAGGATGGATGGTAGAGGGTGAAGTGCTCAAAGGAGGAGAAGCAGCCAGAGGAAAAGGGGGATAGACCAAGGTAAGCTTGGGAGATGAGGGCCACCCCACCGCCACGTTGGTTGGGGTGGGAGGTGTGGTGAAAAGTGTAGCCAGGAGGGGAGGCTTCAACAAGGGGACGGGGTCACCAGGAGAGAGACAGGTTTCTGTTAGCCCAAGAATATCAATGTGCTTATCTAAGATGAGATACTGGATAGTAAGGGCTTTGTTGGAGAGGGAGCAGACACTTTGGAGGGAAATGCGGATAGGTTTGCTGGTGGAGAGGATGGAGGAGGGAACAACAACAACAACAAAATTACATATAAAAAGCGTCTTTCATGTCGGGAGGATGTCCCAAGGTGCTGGACAGACAGAGTTATGGACCTGGGGGAGGGTGGAGGATAGGAGGGAAGCAGGAAGATCAAAAGCACGGTCGAAGAGGAAGGTCTTGAGTGGGTCTTGAAGGAGGCAAGGGAGGGGGTGAGATGGAGGGACTGCAGTATGGAGTTCCAGAGGGTGGGTGCAGTGGCGGAAGGCCCGCCCGCCAATGGTGGGGCGAGCAAGGTGGGGGACATGAAGCAGGCTGGAGCCCGCTGAACGGAGGGAGCGAACAGGGTGGTAGGGGGATAGGAGGTCGGAGAGCGAGGGGGGCGCAATACCATGGAGGGCTTTGAAGGTGAGGATTAGTACTTTGAACTGTGTCCTCTATGTGATGGGAAGCCAGTGGAGTTGGGCGAGAATGGGGCTGATAGGGTCACGGAGCCTGGTGTGGGAGAGGACACGGGCTGCAGAGTTCTGGATGATCTACACTATGGAGGGAGGAGTTGGGGAGGCCGACAAGCAGTGAGTGCATAGTCAAGCCTCGATATTATGAAGGTGTGTATGAGGGTGTCGGTGGCCTGCGGTGTGAGACAGTGGTGGAGTCGGGAGATGTTGCGGAGGTGGGGAAGGCAGAGCGGGTCATGGCGCGAATGTGGGGTAGAAAGGATAGTTGAGACTCAAACCCCAAGGTTGCGGACTGGCTCAGTGAGGGGGAGTGAGCCCCATGGATGGTGATGCTGTCAGCGCCTGAGGTGAGGAGGCGCTGACGGGAGCCAATCAGGAGCCTCAGTCTTGTTAACGTTCAATTGAAGAAAGTTATCTCTCATCCAGAACTTGATGTCTGACAGACATTCTGTCAGGACAGCAGTGGGTCCTGGAGTCAAGGGGGGAGGCAGAGAGATAGAGTTGGGTGTCATCTGCATACATGTGGAAGTTGACCCCATGTCTGTGAATGATGTCACCAAGAGAATGGTATTGAGGATGGTATTGAATGGTATTGAATGAGTTTGAGGAGCAGGGAGAGTTGGAAAGGATATGGATGAGGGAGGGGAAAGGGTTGTTTGCCTTTCGGAGGTGGTTGGTGCGGAGAGAGTGAGCAATGGGGCAGTTGGGGTGACAGCTCTGGGACAACCAATGCCAGGAGCCACGATGGGCCTGGTGGAGGAGGCGCAACATGAAGATGGGGAAGGAGGGATCAAGGCGGAGGAATTGAGGGTGTTCCAGAGTTTCAGGGCGTAGTGGCTTAAAGCGTGGTCGCCGATGGTGGAGTGAAGGACAAGTAGGAGGCTGCAGCCGGTTGATCGGAGGCAGCAGGTAATGGATTGGAGAGTAAGTGAATTGGCGAGAGGTGACAGGGCATGAAAGGATTTGAAGATGAATGTGAGGACCTTGAAATCTACCCATCGGTAACAGGGAGCCTGGCTAGAAGTTGTGACATGGGGGTTTGGCATTTAGTGCGGTTTTGGCTGCCTTTGGGATAAGGTATGTTTGGAGGTGGGCAATGTGGCAGAGTTGGAGGAAGGCAGTGCTGGTCAGGGACCTGATGTGGGGAAGAGAGGACAGCTGTGGATCGAACCTGATACCTAGTTTGCGCACTAGTTCAGTGAGTCTGAGGGATAGGCCATGGAGGTTAGGGAGGTTAGAGGAGCAGGATAGAAGACAGTGACAGGAGCCAAAGAGTATGGCTTCCATCTTGTCAACAATCAGCTGCAGGAAGTTTGCGCTCATCCAGGCCCTGCCAGACAAACTGACACAACATCAATGGACCTGAAGTTGCAGATGGAGAAGTGGATTTCGGTATCATCCACACACATGTGAAAGTTGAGCCCACATATGTGTGGATGATAACATCTCCGAGATGAGAAAGAGGAGAGGGCCCTGGGATATGCCACAGGGCGGGAGCGGGAGGAGATATAGTTTACAGAGGCGAAGTGGAGGCGGTTTGTTAAGTAGGACTCGAACCAGACACGTGCAGCCAAATCGAGCAGTTTGGATGGATTTGAGCAGGACAGAGAGGTCAGGAGGTGCTGGAGCACAAAGGGGTTTGTCAGTGAGGGAGAGGACCTGAGGCCCTTTTGGAGATGAGGAGCCAGTGGAGCCTGGCGAGGAAACGGGTGACCAGGGTGCGTTGTTTGTGGGGGGAGGATACGGGCGGTAGAGTTTGTGTTGCTCACTGTGTTAAGAGGAGCCAATCTCCTGAACCAAGAAGAAGAAGAATGGTTCACCTCCTGCTGTGGGCTTACCTGGCAGCGCAGGTATGGCTGGTCTTTAATGTCCACTGTGGTGTTGCCTGAGAAGGCGACGTGGATGTGAACGGGACGATCCGCGGGGCTCAGAGTGCCTTTCTGAGGCTGCACAGTGAACAGCGACTGCAGTTTGGGCAGATGGCGCTTTCCAGGTAACAGAATGAACCTGACAGGAAGGACAATCCCTGTGAACTGGGCATCAGGCAGGCAGATACCCCCACACCCAACCCCCCCACACACCCCCACACCACCAGCCCCCACACCCCCCCACACCCCACACCCCCCCACACCCCCAGCCCCCACACTCCAGCCCCCCAACACCCCCACACCCCCAAACCCCACACTCCAGCCCCCACACTCCAGCCCCCACACCCCCACACCCCAACCCCCCACTCCAGCCCCCCCAACACCCCCACACCCCAACACCCCACACCCCAGCCCCCCACCCCCAGCCCCCACACTCCAGCCCCACACTCCAGCCCCCAACAACCCCACACCCCAACCCCCCCACACCCCCACACCCCCAGCCCCCACACTCCAGCCCCCAACACCCCACACCCCAACCCCCACACTCCAGCCCCACACTCCAGCCCCCAGCCCCCAACAACCCCACACCCCAACCCCCCACACCCCCAGCCCCCCACCACCCCCACACTCCACCCCCAACCCCCCACACCCCCAACCCTCCACACCCCAGCCCCCCCACACCCCAGCCCCCAACCCCCACACCCCAGCCCCCAACACCCAGCCCCCCCAACACCCCCCAACCCCAGCCCCCCCACACCCAGCCCCCCCAACACCCCAACCCCAGCCCCCCCAACCCCAAACCCAGCCCCCCAACACCCCAGCCCCCCCAACACCCCACACCCCCGGCCTCCCAACACCCCCACACCCCAGCCCCCAACACCCCCACACCCCAGCCCCCCCCAACACCCCCAACCCCAGCCCCCCCAACACCCCAACCCCAGCCCCCCAACACCCCCACACCCAGCCCCAACGCCCCAAACAAAACCCCACACACCCCAGCCACCCCCCACCACCCCCACACCCCAACCCCCCAAAACAAACCTCCCTACACCCCAGCCCCAACACACCCACACCCCCCAAACCCAACACCCCTGAACCCAGCCCCCCAACACCCCACACCCCAGCCCCAACCCCCCCAAACAAAACCCCACACACCCCAGCCCCAACTCCCTAAACCCCAACCCTAGCACCAGCGCCAACCCAGCCCCAACCTCAACCCCACCCTGAACCCCACCTCACACATACACACAATTTGACCAGCCCCAACTCTCCGAAACCCCAGCCCCAACACCCCGAAACCCCAGCCACAACCCCAGCCCCACTCTAACCCCAGCCCCCACCCAAACTCCAGCCCCAGCCCCAAACCCCAACCCCAGCCCCACCCCACCCTAACCCCAGCCCCAACCCCCCAAACCCCAGCCCGAACCCTTAACCCCAGCCCCAACCCCCACCCTTAACCCCAGCCCCAACCCTAGGCCCAAACCCCAGCCCCATCCCCCACCCTAACCCCAGCCCCAAACCGCAGTCCCAAACCCAACACCCCCAAACCGCAGCCCCAACCCCCCCAAACCCAAACCCCCAAACCCCAACCCAGCCCCCCCAACCCCCAAACCGCAGCCCCAACCCCCCCAAACCCCCAAACTCCAAACACCTCCAAACCCCCCAAACCCCAGCCCCAAACCCCAACCCAACCCCCCAAACCCCCAGCCCCAGCCCCCCAAACTGCAGCCCCAACCCTCCCCCCCCCAAACACCCAACCCCCCAAACCCCCAGTCCCAACCCCAGCCCCCCAAACCCCAAACCGCAGCCCCAACCCCCCCCCAAACCCCCAAACCCCAGCCCCAACCCCACCCTTAACCCCAGACCCAACCCTAGCCCCAACCCCCCAAACCCAGCCCAGCCCCCACCCTAACACCAGCCCCAAACCCAGCCCCAACCCCCCAACCCCAACCTCCAACCTAACCCCATCCCAACCCCCCCAAACCCTAACCCCAGCCCCAACCACAACACTAACCCCCATCCTAACCCCAGGCCCCAAACCCAAACCCATCCCCAGCCCCCAACCTAACCCCATCCCCAAACCCAAACCCAGCCCCAACCCCCCCAAACCCCAACCTAGCACCAGCGCCAACCCAGCCCAACCCAACCCCACCCCGAACCGAACCTCACACATACACACAATTAGACCAGCCCCAACACCCCCAAACCCCAGCCCCAACCACCCCAACTCCCCCAAACCCCAGCCCCAACCCTCCCAAACCCCAGCCCCAACCACCCCAACTCCCCCAAACCCCAGCCCCAAACCCCAGCCCCCAACCCCAGCCCCAAACCCCCAAACTCCAGCCCCACTCCCAGCACCAAACCTCTAGCCTCAACCCCAACCTAACCCCATCCCCAACCCCAACCCCCCCAAACCTCAGCCCAACCCCTCCAAACCCCAGCCCCAAACCCACCCTAACCCCAACCCTAACCCCAGCCCCCCAAACCTCAAACCCATCCCCAACCCCAACCCAAACCCCCAACCACCCCAGCCCACCCCAGCCCCAATCTCAACCCCACCCCAAACCCCACCTCACACATACACACAATTAGACCACCCAGCCCCAACACCCCCAAACCCCAGCCCCAAGCCCCCCAAACCCAAGCCCCAACCCGCAAACCCCAGCTCCAACACCCCGAAACCCCAGCCCCAACCCCCCCAAACCCCAATAGGGGAGAGGAGGGGAGGGGAGAGGTGGGGATGAGAGAGGAGTGGGGAGGAGAGGAGAGCGGGGGGAGAGGGGGGAGGGGAGG